>NC_056623.2:93277179-93551217 GCF_002870075.4 Lactuca sativa | reverse complement strand
TCACCACCCCAAAAAAAAAAAACAAAAAAGAGAGAGATAAGCAGTGGTATCAACGCAGAGTACTGTGAGGTGCCCAGCTATTTTTTCTCAAGAGCGGTGTTAAAAGAAATTCTATTTTTGAGTATAATTTTTATTGTTTTCTGTATTTTAGTATATCTAATAAAAAGTTTAACAAAATTAATATTAATATTATTACCTTTTATAATTTTTTTGTTTGTAATATTTATATTATAATTTATTATTAATTTTACCCTTTTCTGTACTTAATTAATTTAATATTAATTTTTTATACATTTAAGTTTTTGTATTTATACTTTGTTTTTAAAATTGTCATTTTGTTCCTTTTGTCTTTCTTCTTGCTTTCACTCTTTGGTCTCGATAGCATTTCTTTGGTCATTTTGTTGTTAATTGTATCTCAATCTGAATATTAATAAGATGAGATTCATGTTCATTGGTAATTGTATCTCAAATCTGAATTCTAGGATGAGATTCATGTTTAATACGAGTTTGTGCTAAATTAATGTTTCTAACACTAATCTATGGATAAGAGTTCAAAATCCATAACGGAATTTGGGTTTATGGAGCTTCTGGGTGATTTTGAAGACCTAACATGAATCATGAATCATCCATTTGATTTATCAAAACTCAAATTTACCATTTTATGAGCTAAATATATGTTTTAGATTAAGGGTGTATGATTATAAGTCCAAATTGTGAAGTTGAATCCTTTTATTGGTTTGAAAGCGAATTTTTGGTGTTTTAACAAAGTTTTAAGCTCAAATTTGGCAAAACACTTATGGATTCATTAGATAGAGAAATTGTGAATGTTAATAAGTTTGAATTGTGATAAGCCTTTAATGTAAATCATGGATGAGAACTCAAAAGTAATGATCATTTTTTAGTTTTAATGCATTAAAATGAAGTTTACACGAAATGATCTCTTTAATCCATGATTTTGATGATGTTAGACTACTAGGTGTGGGCAACATGTTATTACATGTTACCACACCTAAAAGATGTCATGTTAGCATCCTATTCATACATGGGTGTTATAACACCTAAGGTGAAAATGAGCAACATCTAATAACATATGATAACACCAATTATTTTCTATTTTATTTTTTACTTTCTTTTTTATGTTTTTCTTTTCTATATTTCAAATTTGTTTTTTTATCTATTTATATCATAATAATTATATTTATCATATAACTTAAATCATAAATTAAAAATTATATTTGAAAAGTAAAATAAAATTTTAATAAATCTTAAATTAAAAAAATTACAACAAAAGACACATTTAAAAACCTAAAAAAATAATTAAAAAAAAAACCCCATGATGAAACCTACATTTTTGGCCTAAAACTATTCATCTTCATCTTCGTGACTAACATAGATGTAATATGTCAAGTCTTCACGGAGTTGCTTGTGTTTTCGCTAATCTTGAATATCAATCACTTTATGTAAATATTCTGATGTCATGTCGCTCCTGAATGCCCGGAGGCGATCCTCCATCAACTCGACTATCCCTTCCTTGATCGGCCCGAAGATAATGGGAGTCGACTCAAGGATGCCTCTGGTGATCTCTGACGCGATAAATTCGCGTAGCCTCTCATCTGCTGGCTCGGAACCTGATCCCGAACCCGATCCCTCTCCAGAACTGCCAACCGCTGGCCGCTGACGTAGTACCACCATTTTGCATTACATACAGGCAACCATTAGTGATACTGATACCTCTAAAGGGATCACATCTAATACAAGTTCCCCGGTCTTTTCTTAGCCTTCCTCAATTCGGGTACGGATCCTCTGCTTTCAGTAGTACGGGCCCAAACTACCTTCCACATCTATCCGTACCTTCCTTAAGGACTGCCTTGACTCCACCAGATCCCTTTTACCACTGCTGGTCTCTGCTACTCTTATCCTAGGCTTAGCCTAGGAAACCTCTGACTCCACCCAACCCAGTCCTCAACTGTTGAAGGTCTCTTTGTAATGCTAATTAGCCATTACCTGAATACAACCACATACAACGAGGCCCGGATAATCCTTCGAGTAAGGGACTCATCCCCACAACAATTAGGACTCAAACAAGAGCTATGCAATAGGGTCAAATCCAACACTCTGAGATTATTCACCCTTATCACATGTGACTTAACGTATTCACCTAACAGCTAATTCTCATCACTCAAGGCCCTCATAGCACAAAGCAACAACATTCAGACAAAAGGGAACAATCTCAAGCAACTCTATCCTCATAACAAGAACTGCACCAGCATGCAATGTTAAGCTCCTACTACCAGGCATAACCTGAACAGGCTATCCTACTACTGTCTACTCAATACTAGCATGTAACCCTCATAAGCTGAAGCACATAAAGCAAGCACATAAGGCATCACTCCTAGATCCTTAGTCCTATTATAGCATGTTGTTCTACTAAAACTGATAATCATAACACAAACTTGTATGGGTACTTTGGGGAATACTTACTTGAGCTCAGCCGATCGCGCACATCACACACTTCGTTCTTTCAAAAAAACTCTTTACTTAACTTTTTAGAAAACATTTCCTTTTTCAAAATCTTTTAATCCCTCGATTTGAGTCCAAACACTCCCGAAGGTGTGTCCGAATCCCTCAAACCAGGGCTCTGATACCAACTTGTAACGACCCAAATTTCACGTCCAAAAATTTCATTTAAATTAAGTAGTTTGTAAAACATTTGTAGTAAAACGTCATACGATCATATCATTTCATTAAACATATCTCGTGTCTAAATATCCAACACGTGAAAATAGTAATAGTGTCAGAGTACAATCCCAGAATATATCATAATGCGGAAAACCAAAGTGTGTGTATGATGTGCCGCTACCGCGCCGGCTCCTTCCCCTTCGCTGAAGAGGTACCTGAAACAAAACTGAAAAACTGTAAGCACGAAGCTTAGTGAGTTCCCCCATCGTACCACATACCATACAATCGTATCACGTACATACTGCCAGACATTTCTGGGGTGCCTGACCTCCCCGTGTCAAGCCATTCTGGGGCGTTGACCTACCCGTGTCGAGCCATTCTGGGGTGCTGACTACCCATCGGTCCGAACAACCGAACCTCGGGGACTGGTCCCCTCCTACTACCTCTATCGCATATAATATACAAGCCAGCATGCAAACATATCATCACATACTGTCAGATGTATCTGGGGTGTTTGACTACCCTTTGGTCCTATCAACCGAACTCTACACATACAACATATCATGCTATCATATAACATATCAGGTAGTAACAAACCTAGATGATATCACAAAGACAATCACCTAACTTACGAACCCTACTGGTGGGTCGGCATTGTGGCCGTAGACCCACCGCTACTGGAAGGTAACTCACCTCGAAGTAGTTGCTGATCTACGCGGAAACTGTCTGACTGTTGCTGCTGCTCCGGAAATCCTCCGGCTGCAATTCCCACGAAACACTCGATCAAACACTGCTAACCGCCCTTAGGGTAAAATGACCACTTTACCCCTAGCCAAGTTAAAAGTCAAAGTCAAAGTCAACTTCCAGTTGACTCAACTCACCGAGTTGGCTCGCCAACTCGTCGAGTCCCCATCCAGTCGATTGTCCTCACTCCTGTTCCTACTCGTCGAGTTAGGCATAGACTCGAAGATTTCTCTTTCTAAACTGATATCCAATTTTCCTTCATCCGACTCGTCGAGTTGTATGAACAACTCGTCGAGTTCATCTTCATCTGATGAACACTTTGGTCTGTGACTCGCCGAGTTGTATGAATAACTTGTCGAGTCTGTTCTTGAGGCAAGAAGGTTGCCTTGGACCTCGCCGATTCAGGGCATTGACTCGCCAAGTCCCTCCATCACTGAGTCTGGTTTCCGATTCACTGAGTCTACTTAAAGCTCACTGGTCCCACTCGGCATAACTCAAAAGGGAAAATCGGGGACTCGCGACTCGACTCGCCGAGTCCAAAGAACGACTCGTCGAGTCGCATGCATGCAACTTCTATATACTCGATTCTGCTTGAATCCAGTGCATTCCATTCATGGATCTGGGTTCTTAGGTCTTGATTAACACGTAAAGTTTCCAACTTTACGTGTAAATAAACACCAATGAAGGTTTTAGGGCTCAAAATGCACTAAAAGAGTAGATCTAGGGTTTTCATGCAATATGGCTCCATAAAGGCATTAGATCTGAGCTTCTAGAGCTCATTTATGGGTAAATCCAGTGCCTATTCAAACCATTATGATCCCTATATTACTATCAAGCTTGGAGGTGGACAAAGATGGCTTAAATGGGGTTTCTAATAGAAAATCATCATAGAAACAGAATAGATCCGACTTGTACCTCAATGAACTCTGGATTAGGTCCTAGATCCTTGCTCTTCACCTTCTCCTTTGGTCTTTCCTTCCTTCTCTTCTTCAAACTTCAAAGATCAAGCACACAAACACTCAAATCACAAGGAGGGGGTTAGGGTTTGGTATAAGATGCTCTAAGGGTGAAGGAGACTAGATTGGGGGCGCATAACATGGTTTAAATAGGGTGCAAACCCTTGAAATTAGGGTTTCTTCCAGACTGGCGGACTTGCCGAGTCCAGGATATGGACTCGTCGAGTCGCCAACTTAAACGTGCTCGATATCTCAACTCTACTCGGTGAGTCGGGCCTACAACTCGCCGAGTTCCAGCTAAAAATGCCAAAATACTTAGATTAAAATACATACAAGGAACCAGGTGCTACACGTTCAACGTCCTTACATGCCCCTTCTTGTCGTCTCTTGAAATATTTGTCTCTTGGGTCTATTGGGTGTTGAAACGCCTTTACAAACGTGGAATATGGTAGATATATTCCATCCGTAAGGTAATACCCAAACTTATATTCATTTCCATTTACTGTGAAATGAGCATCTGAGGTTTTTCCAGACAAAAGATCGTCAAATATTGGTGATTGATCGAGAACGTTGACGTCGTTGTTAGAACCCGCAACCCCTAAAAAAGCATGTCAAATCAATAAATATTGTGAAACAACAACCTCTAATATCAACAAAGGCGCTCCATGATGACCGCATGAATACTGGCATTTCCACGCCACGGGGCAATTTCTCCATTTTCAGTGTGTGCAGTCAATGCTCCCAAGCATACCCGGAAAACCATATCTTTCTTCATGTGTCGCATATAGTTGTTGCATATCATGCAACGAGGGTTTGCGCAAGTATTTTTCACTAAAGGTTTCGACAATACCTCTTGCCAATAAATACAAACTTTCTCGTGCGGTCCTCTCAGACATTCTCATATAATCGTCAATAGAATCAGGCGACTCCCTCATTGCCATAAGTTTAATTGCACAACACATTTTTGCAACCCTATAAAGCCTCGTTTACCTCTGGCATCATATCTCAATGGAAAAATTCATACCTAAATATATATTAAACATGTAAAAATTGTATTTATTTAATCTGAAAGTGATATTTATAAATTAGAAAAGTTGAAACAAATGATACCTAAATATATAAAATTGTGTTTATTTTATCTAAAAGTGACATTTATAAAGTAGAAAAGTTGAAACAAACGATATATTGCTTCCATGGAGTTGGCTATCCTTTCAAACACATTTTTTTCGCAAACGAAACATTCTTTTGAAATCGCTTGGCTGGTAGACACAATTATCCGCAAAGTAATCGTTAACTAGTCGTCTATGTCCTTCCTCACGATCTCTATTTAACGCCGCATGTCACGTGAATAGTGGAGTTGGATCTGACTGTAGTAGCATGTCTGTATAATACCGGTACATCATACTCACGAACATATCGTCTTCGTAGTTATCATCGTTGTACGGATGGGCCAGATCAAAACGATTCATATTTTGGTTTTGAATTATTGAAAGAAATATGTAGTTGAGAGAAAGTTATGTATTTTGTAGGTAAAAAGAATATAAATTATGTGTATTTTATAGTATAAATAAAACTTGATTTTTTTTAGTATGTTACCGTTTTTAAAACGGTCAAAACTATGACCATTGAATGAAAAAAAACATGCAAAAAATGGGTGTTACTTCTTGTGTTCACCATAACGCGTTATCACGTAACGTCTAATAACTGTTAGGGGGCGATGTTTCTCCCGTTATAACGCCGTTATTAGGTGTCAACATGGCCATAACACCCTTTCCCGTTGCCGATACCCATAGGTGTTACCGATGGTATAAGAATGTTATTACATGATTAATTAAATTAATAATATATCCCAATCATTAAAATTTATTAAAAATGGTGTTTGAGGTGTTAACATCAAATTCAGCAAAATAGGATGTTTTTTTTTGGCTAAAAAGGAGGCATATGTTTTCGTTCGTATGAGCCTTAGACAGCAATAATGAGCAAACATAAGATACTTTTTGTCTATTTTCGATGTTCTTCACAAGGCCATCAGATTTTCCTGCTCCTCGCCACCTTCTCCGACTTCTTCAACTCTCAATCAACAATCAATCTCTGAAACTAACCCAACAAACCCATGCTCGAGTTTGCTACTTGGGTCTCCACCAACACCCTGTGGTCGTAACTAATTTAATAAATGCCTACTCTTCTTCCAAGAACCCTCTTCAATCTCAAAAGCTTTTCGACTCCATTGAACTCAAGGATGTATGTTTATGGAACACGTTAATCAACGGCTTCGCAAAAAACAATCTCCATCATGAATGTTTCAGCATTTTTAATACTATGTGCCGAAGCGTTAATTCTTCCCCTGATGGATTCACATTCTCAACTCTGGCTAAAACTTCCGGTGCGATTGGAGACATCCCCGCCGGAGAATGGGTTCACGGGAAGTCTATAAAAATCGGGTTCTTGTCAGATCATGTATTAACCAATTCCTTAATGTCAATGTACATCAAATGTCACCGAGTTAAAGAATCTCATAAACTGTTCGATGAAATGCCTCAAAGAACTGTTTCTTCATGGAACATAATGCTGTCGGGATATATCAACAGTAAGAACTCCTTCCCAAGTTATCAAGTTTGGGGGCTTGTAAAGTACATGTTAACAGAAGGACTGAAGCCTAATGAGTTTACATTATCCAATCTTCTTCCATTGTGTGGATCAAGATCTGGTAAGTTTGATCATGGAAGGGAACTCCATTGTTACGCAATAAGAAATGAAATAAACCTTGACATAGATTCAAGTGTTCACTTAAACTGCTGTTTAATAGATATGTATTCAAGATGTGGTGAAATAAATTTAGCTCGACTTATCTTCAACCAAATGAAGCTTAAAAATGTTTTCACATGGACATCAATGATGAGTGGTTATCTACAAAATGGTGATCCAGATGAAGTCATGTTTCTATTTTGTGAAATGCAAAGGGGTTTGATAAAACCAAATGAGATTTCTCTTCTAATTGTTCTCCAAGCTAGTAACTTACTTGAAGGGTTGTTAGGAGTAATGCAAATTCATGGGTTTTCATTCAAAAACGGTTTTACAAATCACACTCCTTTATGCAACTCTCTAATAGATATGTACTCAAAAAACGGTGATTTAATCGATGCAAGATTAGTTTTTGAGCATGATTGTTTCTCAAAAGACATAATCACTTGGGGTTGTATGATCTCAGGGTATGGATTACACAATAAGGGCCATGAAGCAGTTGATTTATACGATAAAATGGTAAAAAATGGAATCAAACCAGATGCAATCACCATTGTTGGAGTTTTATCCGCTTGTAGTAGATCAGGGTTAGTGGATAAAGGTGTTGATGTTTACGACAAATGGGTGAATATATATGGGTTTGATCCAATGGTTGAGATGTGTTCTTGTGTGGTTGACTTGTTGGGAAGATCGGGTCGGGTCAATGAAGCTTTGACTTTTATCAAGATGATGAGTTTAGAACCTGGGCCTAGTGTTTGGGGAGCTCTTGTGAGTGGTTTTGAGGTTCATATGGATTATGACACAAGAGTTTTGGGCTATGAATCACTTATCAAGATTGAACCTGAAAATCCTTCTAATTATGTTTCTCTTTCTAATCTTTATGCAAGTTGTAGGAAGTGGGAATTGGTGGGTGATGTGAGAAGAGTGATGAAAGATAGAAGCTTGAAGAAGTTGCCTGGGTGTAGTTGGATTATTGTTAATAGTCAAACTCATAGTTTTTTTGTTGCTGATAAATCACATCTTGAATCTCATAAGATTTATGAAATCTTGAATGAATTGATTCTAGTGATTAGAGACCCCGATTTGGAGAAATTTGGAGAAATGTGATTATTGTTTGGATATGTTGTTAGATCAATGAACAAAATCGAAGGACTTTCTTGTAGTGTTGTTAAAGTTTAATAAGAACCCTAATCCACCCTTAGGATCTACAACTTTCAAGAAAAATCCAAACATTTGAATCCAACGGAATTGATCATATAATTAAAAAAAATGACATTCTTCACATGTATATACTATACACAAGTTTGTAGAAATCAACCTAGCCTAAGCCTTTGTTACAACTCTCTTTCAAATGTTGTATCTAAAGATATTCTTGATTCTAAATCTTTACCTTTGGGCTTCGGATTCTCTTTCTCTTCGATAAACAACAACCATGTTATACACAACTCTTCCAACTCTTCTATACTTTCTCCTCCTTTTACTCAAACCCATCTTCTTTTCCTTTTCATCTAAAGATTCTAAGTTAGGTAGATTCCCAATCCAAAACAAAGGCACCAAAGCAGCCATAAATTGTATCAAGATTCCCACATGAAGATTTGAGTAATCAACCGATGTAATTCCAAGAATAGACGCCATTCCAACACCCAAAAACCCACTACAAATTGATGACAAACAAAGGGCGGATGCCAAAAATGACATAAGTGACCCTTCACATCCCTTAGGAGCAAAACGGGCAAAAAGGACTTGGAAAGGAAGAATCTTGAATTGTGCAATGATTTCCGCCATACCCGAAAGACAAGCAACAAAAATTTCATTTGGGATTCCAAATTTGAGATTTATTTGCTTTACAAGAACAAGATCAAGAAGGAGAGAAATCGCATATAAAACTTGAACAAAACCAATAAGTTTCCTCATGGAGACCGCTTTCAAAAAGCGGTCGTATAGGACAGTTACTGCTAAAAGCAGTAACTGTCCTATAACTTTTGACATCCCAATAATAAACGGGTCAAGATTTAAAATTTGTGTTTGATAACAAAATAAAGACCCCGATAAAATTGGAACAATCGCGATAGACCCCACAACCCAAGAAAGTGAGACGAAAATACCCTCGTCTCGAATCGCTAAAATTAGATTAGAAAATTGTTTCTTGATACCCAACAAGATTGATTCATGGTGATTTGAAGGGTGAGGTAACCCGAGGGATTTTTCTTTTGTTGTCAAAGAGAACGCGAGTTGCAGAGAGAGTAAAGATGCAAAGATTAAGAACATGGCTTTCGGTTGATGTGTTTTCAAGAGGAAATACCCGCCTAGACAATTTCCTAAAACGCCCCCGGCTGCTAGAGCCATGAATGCGTATGATTGAAGACCGTTTATTTTGTTTTTTTGACCGTATTCTGCAACAAGGGCGTCTTTTGCAACTTCTGTAATGGATCCTCCAAGATTACTAAGTAAAACAAATGTCATGAGAATAGGAAGTGCTTCTGTTGGCATGAATGCCATAGAACCCCATGATAATACCTGCAACATAACTGAAAAGATTGATATCAAGCGCTTTAAATCTAAGGATAATCCGTGATATTTGTTCATAAGTAGCAATGTACTTTCATTTATGAGATAATCACAAAACTCGCCACTATATGATGCGACATTTTACAAATTGATCGACTTTTTATGACCAATTGTACAAAACGATTTTCTAATTATAGAATTGGAAATTGCTATGTATTGGGATGACATTGATATAATTGGATAGATTTTTCAAAGTAAATTATCAATGTATAGTATTGTAATATGGCAAATTGACAAAATGAAAGTAGGATGATATGATAAACATGGATATTAACGTAGGCAAATAGATTTAGGTTAAAATTAGATTCGACAGATGAAGAGCTAACCTCCGATGGAAATGTAAGGCAACCTATGAGAACCACCGATGAATATAGCATCCGATAAGATTCCATAAAGGGGTTTTGCCACCATTGGAAGAGTACCAAAAATCTGAACAAGTTGCAACGTTGAAGGATTCATATTCAAACTGTTCGCCATGTGAAAATTTAACGCTAACCATGGAAAACATCTAAATCCTTGAACCCAATATCCAAATCCACAAAGATTCAACATTTGTTTAAACCCTATCAAATTCCCATCTTGTTTCTCACTCTCTATCTTCTTGATCGTGTCCCGATAAAAAACAGGGTCGGCCACATCAGTTCTAGGGTTCATGAACTTCGTCGTTTTCGAGATTTTCATGGGTTTTCTTTGTTTGATGGAATAAGGAAAAGAAAACTTGGTGGGTGTTCTCAACTCTAAAAAAGATTGGTTTTTTGTGGGATTTATGAAAGATGGATTGAATGCAAATGATGGGACTTCATTGCAAACTGATGATAAAGCCATGGTTTTTCTTCGTGTTTATGGATTCTGTGATGTTCTTCACTTGAACACGAAGAGATGACGAAGAGAAAGGAATAACATAAGGGAAATGGATCAAGAAGATGTGAAGAAGGTGGAGAAAAATATACAGAGGCTCCAAGAAGGAGAACCCTCTAGAGATGGTAAGATGTGTATCGAATTCGAGGTTTTTTTTTATTTTGCTTGTCTTTTATTGGAGATCCAGAATGGACCCAATGGGAATAGGGACACTAATCTGTTGTCTTTCTATTTCTCCATCGACTTGGTTAGGGTTTCTTTCTTGTGGGGGGCTTAATGGGAAATTTAGTTTATTTTTCTGTCGACTGTACGGATGTGTAGACGTGTCGTAATGGTTGGTGTTACGACATTTTGAAGGTAGACATCAAACTTTAAAATATTTTTTTTGTAATATAAAAGATTGTGTAAATTACAGACGTGGTCCCTATGGTTTACATGATATAACAGTTTTGGTCTAAATTTTGGCAAAATAACACCAATGGTCCCTATTAAGGGTTTTGATAACACTTGTGGTTCACCCCTATTAAACCCGTTTGTTTTCCACAGTTAAATACATGTAGAATGATAACTATATATATCCTTTCTTTTCTTTTGTGGTATCCAAAATCATCATCATCATTAATCACCATTATCTCCAACCACCATTATCACTGTTGCCAATCACCACTACACCACCTTCCACTTCACTTCGCTTTGGATAACAACACAACTGATTCAAACATCCTTCCTTCTAATATAATTATCATAAGAAATGTATCAATTGACATTATGTATGAAACTAGATACTCATTGTAAAAACACAAAACAAGACATGATTATTTGATGGCATAATCACTTGTTTCAGATAAGCCTCATCATTGTAATTATCATAACTTCATTGCATATCCATGACATCATGCATGGTTATATCATGTTATCTTTCTCACCCATTATCCCAGACTTAACTCTCCTTAATTCTTGTATATGCCCACCAATGCCCAAAATCAATCCCAAATGAACACACAGAGTTCCTACGTATGTACCAGCCTCCTAATGAAGTTGTCGACATTTACAAGCTTTGGCGCCCTACCCCAACCAGGTTGATTTTTCACCTAGATTCTTCCATATATGTATAAGATATTATGTTTTGATTGTTTTGAGTTTTGATTCAGAGCCAAGAAATTAGAGAAACTACTACATATGGTATGTTTGAAGAATGATTGTTTTTTTAAAAGCGTTGTTTTTTTCATTATATTCTTCAACCATGTGGATTAATACAACAAAATGGCTTGATTTTTCACATGCATTCTAAGAAGGAACGAAAATAGGAAATTACATATAGTAGCTGAGTTAACATTCGAAGCAATGGTTTACATAGCCATCAGTAGGGTTCTCATGAGCTCTACATCTGACCTACGGGAATCGATAAGGAGGATTTTTAGAATGGAAGGGATTTCATGTCAAAGTCGGACTGGATTTTTTTTTATACAGCTCCATCATAGTGGCTTTCGTCCGGTGTTCTTTGTGAATGAGGTTTTGAAGGATAAATTTGAGTTCCTTGGTATTCATGGTGTAGTTATGGTGAGAATGACGGATGTTTACATGAGAATGTTAAAATATGTGTGTTCCAAGGTCAGGGGGTCGGTTTATATACAAGTGGTGTGTTCATTAGGTAGACGAAAGGATGGGGAATGGGAAAAGATCGACGGTAGTTTTAAACGTGTTTCAGTTTTGGTCCTTGATGCTATTAGGTTATAGTAAATTTGGTCCAAGAAAAAAATAAGAAAAAAAAAAACAAAGGGATTTTTGTCATTTGATATACACTTAACGTAAGCTTGTTAAACGATAACGACCATAGGGACCACAAATGATACCAAAAATCTCCACATGGACAACCCATGATTAAATCTCAATATTAGGACTAAAAGTGTTATTTCAGGCAAACCACATGGAATATCTTTCCTTTCAGCTCCGTTTAGAGAATGTCTACATGTTCATTAAATATCTAACCACTTTTTAGTCTCTTTCTTTACCAGCGTCTATCATTGCTTCGAATGTATAATTAGGCATTAAAACACTCCTCGCTAGGGTAGTTTAAAATAACATTTTAAAAATATTTGTTTAAGTTCAAGCATTAAAACACCCCTGGCTAGGGTAGTTTAAAATAACCTTTTAAAAATATTTGTTTAAGTTCCAAAAGTATCAGAGTTCATATTTGTGGGAAAAATATATGGCCCTGTAATCTAAAGCAAGTTTTAAAAATAATTTAAATAATTGTTTGTTATATTAGGTTTAAAAGTTTCAAAATGTGGAGTTTTGTTTAAAAGAACGAGGTAGTAATCAATTTAATAACATCATATAGTTCAAATGCAACCTACAACCTGAGGCTTTCAAAATCTCTTTGCTATTTTCTAAGCAACTATTAAATTGCTATCGTCTTCAATTTGTGCATAAATCAAAATAAGTAAGGCATTTAAATTTCCTGACGTGAATACCCAATGTTGATTCATTTTGAGTAAGAAAATATTAATCTAACTTACTCTAATGCAATCTATCACATGATTCATTGACCAAGTCCTTTTCTCCATGTCTAGGGTTTATGATACAAATCATCAAAAACTCAAAAATACATTGCGGGAGATCATGATTCAAGCTTGGAACTATGGAAATGACATCAAAATGAGAAAACTAACTTATAAACATAATTTAAATTGGATTTTCATATGTAACTCATCACCCAAACACTAGATTGGATTTTTGAGTTAGAAATGAGAATATCATATGTCTTGGTAATGATCTCAAGCTTCAACCTTCTTCTTAATCTTCAAACCCTAGCCCTAGGTTTTGCTCAAGAGCATGAGATATCCATGGAGATGCTCTTTAACTTCTCATTCCCGTTTTTAAATCTAAATGAGGGGAGACTAACTAGTTATTCTAAATCTTTGGCTATTTGGCGAGTTAAGTTCCCATGTTTCTTATTTCACAAATGAGCACCATTTGACATGGATTTTTAAATAAAGTTTCAAGGTTAATACATTTTCCCCACTCTGCCATTACTCTATCATTTAGGTTATTGACCAATTCAACTAATTATGACAAGTTTTCTAGTAGACAATTTTAGCCCCTCGTATTTATTTATTTTCATCATTAACCTATTCGATTGTGTAATGCCTACACCATCTTTACACGCTTTTACAACTTGCTTGGATGAAATCATGTTTATATGAAAGTAAATGTATTATGTTAAATGATTTTATAGTTAATGAATTAGTTCAGTTTTGGTAAGAACAAGAAAATGTTAAGGTTAACATGTTTATACATTACAATACCAGGTGGATGGCAAGTAAAAAATATTAGGTGCATTCATAAATATATGGTTAGTTTGGAGTTTACAATTTGTTAGTTCAAAGTATATCTTACTACACATTAGATTCTGAACCATTTTATGCGCATTCAAAATAGCAAAATAATAATTAACAGTTTGGTTTGTGTACTACGTAGTCCAACTAGTGGTGTTCTAGACCGGATAGTTATTTCTTAAATTTATGAAAAATAAATCATTTCATATAATGGATTTATTCCTTATAATTATTTTTGTCAATATCCATAAAAAATTAGCAATGTGTTATATTACAAATTAGTAATGTGAAACATATATTACATGTTAATCTTACGCCTTAATTTCTAATCATTCTAACATATTAATTAAACATGACACTTTTTGACTAATAGTTGTGAATAAGAATTAAATATATATCAAAAACATATTCAATAAGATGGGAGGATGTATTCATATTTCACCACTCATTTTTTGAGTGTCAAGGTAGTTTTTTATTCACTCATATTTCACTCACCAAAAAATAGCAAATGATCATCTTTCGTTTTTATTATTTTTAGATAAAAATAATCTACATTTAAGCTTTATAAATCCAAAAAATAAATATAATTCCTTGAAAATGATTAATAAACTTAATAATTATTTAAAATAAAAATATTTCATTACTTCAAAAAAAGTACATAAAAAAACAATCAAGATTATTATAAAAAAAAAATAAATAAATAACTAGAAACAATCAAGATTAAAAAAACACAACCTAGATTTTAAAAAAAAAGACTTAGAAAACATAATTAAAAATTACATAATATCCAAAGTTGAAAAAAATGTGTCACTCTAAATCCTCACGCGAGTCCTCGACACTTTCATCCCTATGATTGTCATCCGAATCCTCGCCAGAGTCTTCGACGCATATATTTGAATCTTCATTTGATTCGTCAAACAAATCATCATGTCAATACTCTGTATGGGTTGTACGTGAGCCCGTTATATGTGTTCCACCAAATCCACACAAAGGGCGTGATGAATATCGCGATCATGTACTTCTCTTCTATTCGCTCTATACTATTGTGTATTAACAACTACTTTTTATCTTCTAGAATCATATTATGTAATATGATGTACGCTTACATTATGTGTTGCAACCTTTTCACTTCAATTGAATACATATCATATCCAAAGATCATGTGATGCGATTGCTTTTAGAACAATCGTCGGCTCTCTATGATCGTCTCGTATATATGGACCACGTCATGCCTTGGGGTACAATACCCAAGACCAGTGCATGCAATCATTACTACCCATCATTCCTGGGAACTCATACTTACTTTCATGCACTGTGTACAATTTGTGGACATCATTGATAGTTGGTTTGCGCAAATATCATAGTGTGTAAACCAAAGTAATAGTTTTCGCGAACTTGTACACACTATCTCATGTGGTACGCTCGGACATCCTTAAATACTCGTCTCATTTGTCTACTCTTATGTCCTCTCATGTCGTATGCTAACTAACAAATTGCGGCTATGCATTTTTGAATTGGAGAAAAACCTTTTTTGCGTCTTGCATCCCGCTTCCATCGGAAATATGGAAAACGACTTTCCAAAATCGCTAACAATACATAAAAATAATTCTTTCGTCATCCGGACCTACCGTCAAAACTTTTCAGCGTATACGACATCATCTGCAAAGTAGTCTTCTATAAGACGTTTGTGCCTGATTTCACGATTTCTCACCAACGAAGGGTTTCTTGTTTGAAGTTGTTTGAAGTAGTGAACGTGAACTTTGACATGTCTGTTTCGGAAATACACCATTATTTTTGTCATGACGAAACCGACAATTAATGCATCTGCTTGAGCCATCGAATCAGATGACGAAGATGATGATGCCGACATTGTGTTTGAGTGGGTTTTTTGAGAGAATACATAGAAATAAGTGTGAAAATTGTGTTAGGTTTGTTTAGTATTTATAGAGTGGTAAATGTATTTTAAAAAAATGAAAATTTATAGTTTATATTCGTTGAAACCAAAAAAAAAAAAAAAAAGGAAAATAAGTTTTATTTTTTAAAGTTAATCAGCCAATGAGTTGAAGAGAAAGGGGTCTGGGTAGCCTTCCCTCCCTCCGTTCCCGCACACCATAAACCACAATGGCAGTGTTGTGTTTCCGGTCGCGGTTCCCTTTCCGTACCCCCTAAACCATTACGTACCCTCCGGCCTAATGTGTTCATATAAAAAGTATTAGCAAAGTAATAAAAAAAATTATGGTAATAATTATTCATATTTCATGTCTTTAGTAAAGTTGTGCTTTTACAATAAGAGATCAAACCTTAAGCTATATAATATAATACGTCAAAGATGCTCTTACCACTAGCTTTTAAGGAAGATTTTCAAAATGTTCCTTTTAAATAAAATTGATTATTAAATTTTTTAAATTCTTATTTTTTTGATATTTTGAATAAAAAACATACTGAACTTTACAAAATCAAGCTAAAAGAACGTATTCTTGATCATTAGCAAACTAACAACGATCTAATTCTAATTAAAGAAAGAAAGAGCAACGTTGACTTGTTGACTTGGGTCAAAAGTCAAACCAGTTTACAAAAAATATACAACATTCCCATTGTTTTGGCTTGAAACACCACCACAAAAAAGCCCATATAACAAAATGTGAACTAATCTATTTCTTTCACAAACACTTAAAACAATCTTAAGAGCCAACATCAATTCAATGCTTCTTCTACCCACAAAAATCTTGAACAACTGAAGCCTCTCATTCTGGTTTTATATCCAAATCATGAAAGGCACTTCCCTTAAAAACTAAATAAAGTCTCCAATAGTCAAGGCGTTAAGTCAAAGTTTGACTCCAATAGTGAATGCACTTGATCAAGAGAGGATACCTTGTAATCTGGTTTATGTTCAACATTAGCATATTCAGGAGAATCATACCTTCCTGTTTCATCAAGCAAACATGTATACGCTCCTGCCCTTTTCCCACAAGCCACCTGTTTAAAATCATAACATCAAAAAGATTATAACTTTATATATCCCTTAGAAATTGGATGGCATTAATCACTCACATCATCCTTCAAGCTATCTCCAATCATCATCACTTCATGAGGTTCAACTTCCCATGTTGAACATATATGAAGCAGGGGAGCTGGATCTGGTTTATAAGGTCGAAATTCTCTGCTCAATGCTGGAGAAAATGACATCTGTAACAATATATGTCCTTATGAGTTTAATGATTCAGTAATGTAATGAGAAGAAAAGAAAAAAATATATACCCCAAATCGTTCATGAAACAAATCAACAGCTAATTTGACATTACGAGTTATTAGTCCCCTTCTGCAAAAACAATCAATTCAATTGCAAAATGTAATGAAGGGATACAGATAATTTGTATAAGCGATCATATTATAAAGAAATCATGTGAGCAAAATCCAAAATCTAACCTGATATTCCTCGAATTAAGGAACCCGCAAAGTTCTGCAGCACCTGCATTGTTGTTCAAGTATAACGAAAAGTTTTTATTACCGATTGAAGTTCCAAGAACGCTGAAAGTTATGAAATTTAAGTTGTTATGAGCAGCAACACGAAGAAATTGACGAAACCCATGAATTTCCCCAATTATTATGCAGATTCAAATGTATAAATCTGATGTCGCAACACCAAATTCTACTTGCAATCAGCTAAATAACATCGTTATACTGCTAATATCTATCCATCATCCCATACGAAGATGGAAATTGATCAGGAAAGGTAATGAATTCATGCGATTTTACCCGGCATAACCTGGAGTCGATCGAGCCCCTGGCGCTCAAAATCGGCAATAACTTCGTAAGCTTTCTGTTGCTTGGAAGGTTCCCATTGTTCGATATGATGCAAAATGTCGATGCCAGAAGGGGAAGCGGATTTGATGGAAAGGTACTGATCTTCGCCGAGGACGGCTTTGTACATGGCCGGAAAATCAATTACGGGGACTGTAAGGGTTCCGTCCATGTCAAAAACCACTCCCCTGAGGCGAGATTTGATGGGTTTAGAAGTGGATTGAAGAGACATGGTGATGGTGGTTGATATGGATTTGAAGAGAGCTCTGGAAAAGAGCGGTGGTATGGATGCTTGTAGCATAAGCGTATCGGTTTGGAATTTGAGTGGCGACAAATTGAGCGGCGCCATTTATAGATAAGAAGATCGCATATCACGGATCCTACGAGGTTGGGTAATATGCGTTTTTAAGGTTTATAGAGTGTGATATGAAGTTATAAGGAATTTGTTTGGTTTTTCTCAATTTTTTCATGTGACATATGCCTTCATACGACCATTATTTCTTGGAGCATCTGTCAACTCTTTAAGAAAGTTTTTTGGTGTTTGTTTAGTCACATGTCATTGCCAAATCACTAATTCAAAAGGCTTTATAAACACTTAAAAATTAAAATAAAAGAGTTTTTTTACATAATTTTTTTATAGTCTCATATTACCAATCAAAAACAAAATATATAGATATATGAAATATAAAAATATTAACCTATGAAAAAACTCTAACATCTAACCATATAGTTTGCTAATTATTAGCAAACTTATTGAAAAAACTTGGTTTTCTTGGTGGTTGTGGCATGTCACGAACATGAAGTTGAACAAGAAACAAACATGAAATATAGTGTTGAAGAAGAACATTAAGAACAAACCTTAGAAATTAATGAGACGAAGAAGAAATTACAGTTTTTTGGTTGCAGATATGAGATGGAGGAAATTGTAGAACTATTTGAACAAGAGTATGAAATCCCAGAAGTGATAAAAGTAGCTCAAAAAAATCCAATTACATAGGGGAACAATAAAACTTTAGAAGAAAAAAAAAAGAGCTCAGAAGGGCCTTAATTTTCACCTATGAAAGATGAGTTGACAACGGACCCACCGTTGAAGAAGGTATTACGTCACAGCTCAAGTGCACCAGCCGGGAATCGAACCCGGGTCTGTACCGTGGCAGGGTACTATTCTACCACTAGACCACTGGTGCTTTTGTGTTTTTATTGCAATCTAAATTCCTCAAATTAAAAAATATCCTCTGTTGGGTCTATATCTTAGATGAGCATTACTTCCAAGACCACAGTTTCGCCTTTTTGTCGATGTGCAAAATGAGTATGAAGACTGGTATTTCTTAGAAAATCCTAGAGCACCTATCCTCTCCACGTTGAAAAAGTATAAATGAATGAGCAATTTTGTTTAGCATATATTAAATTATCCAAAGTGAATTATAATAGATTTAAATTATAATTGGGTTAATGCTTTGTTACATAACAAAGTTATTAATTAATTATTAAAACAATATGAGAGAGAACGAAGAAATTGGGTTAATATTTGTTACATTGCACTCATTCGATTTAAACAAAATAAACTTAAACATAAATAATAAAAAATGTTTAAGGATATGTTTGAATTTAGTTATGAAATATACATCCTTTTTATTAAATCTCCGTGGTTTTGCAAAAATCTTTAGATGGAGTCCTAAATATTTCCAGTTTGCACAGAAGGTCCAAAATCAAGGTTTTTCTAAGTTTTTGCCCAAAAAACTTGAAAAAACGGTTATACCATTTTACTTTCTTTTTATATATTTTTTTAATTTTTCAAATACTATTTTAATTTAAAAATAAAAAGAAAAGAAAATAATTATCCTCTCTCTCTCTCTCTCTCTCTCTCTCTCTCTCTCTCTCTCTCTCTCTCTCTCTCTCTCTCTCTCTCTCTCTCTCTCTCTCTCTCCTTCCACGCTTTTTACTTTCACTTGTAATCAAATGAAAAAAAAACAGATCTGTAAGCAAATCCACGTCAAAAATGGAATAAAAATTGCCCATTTCCCGACCATCTTCTTATTCCCATGTTAATCAAACACCCCCGCCCCCGAGTGAATCGATTGAACCCACCTACCTCATCTCTATCTTGTGCCTCATCAGAAAAACGTGATATGGTGTCTCCGGTGAATTTAAGCCTCTGTCACTGACAAGCTAAAACTTGTGGCTCCCCTGATTTGATCTCCATTCCTGCAATTAAAGGGGATTTTTTGGTTGCTGGTCTTACCCCTCTTAGTGAAAATCAAAAACCCAGAAGATAAGATTATGTAAATCGAAAACCCAGAAGAATATTTAAACCAAGGGCGGAGAAGATGAAGTGGGTGGGTGAGCGATTTCATCAGATGTCTTGACTCCTAGAACTAACACCTCCATTAGCGGGTTTCATTTGTGAGATGTTTGATTTGTAGGATGTATATGTGAGAGGTTTCATTTACAGGAGAATGGGAGAAAGAAGAAGATGGGAGGGGGTAGTGTTGAACCTGCATCAACGTATGTGTCTTCGTTATCAGATAATCCGTCAATGATGTTTGTTTTGGGGTAGAACTGCAACTGTTTATGAGCCTCAACGCCTGAAACAATATCTAAATATATAAACATGTGTGTTGAATCTGAAATCAAGAGAGACCTTCTTGTAGCAGCAGGGGCATTTAAGATCAACATTCTGATACTGTACCCTGTTACACATTATGATGATTTCATTCATGTCGTTAATCGAGATTCTAACAAACCAATCTGTATAATCTTGTAGCCAAGTAGCAAAAATTTGGGTATTTTATTCCGGATTCGATAAATGAGGAGGATGAGGAAGAAGAAGATGATGATGATGAAGAAGAAGAAGAAGAGAGAGAGAGAGAGAGAGAGAGAGAGAGAGATGATAATACATTTCTTTTCTTTTTATTTTTAAGTTAAAATGGTATTATAATAATTGTAAAAAAATAAAAATAAATAAATAAAAGGGTATAATCGTCTTTTCAAGTTTTTTTGAACTAAAAACCCATAAAAACCTTGATTTTGGACCTTCTGTGCAAACTGAAAACTTTTTGGACCCAATCCAAAGATTTTTGCAAACCACAAGGACAAACTTTGCAGTTTTGTCTTAAATCTTATAAAAAATACCATTTAATATTTTAGTTCAAGATAAATAAATATTTTTTGTGATACTAATTTGTTTTTATTCATAAACACTCACAAATATATTCATCACATTAAATTTAAACGAATAGTCGGCCAACACATTCACGCCCATGAATATATATATTTCAAGTTTTCAACTCCTTGTTATATAAAGTTCACCGGTTTTTATGAGTGGTGTCATCCCCACTATAGAAGCAAATATATAAGAACATTGAGACATCATCATCGGGACCTTCATCATCATCCTTGGATACATCACGATCTGGACCTTTGGGTCGAGCACGAGCACCACCTTCTGATTCGTTAGGACCATGAGCACCTACAAATGGAGGGAAGTTTGGTCTACATGTGTCATCATGCAGCATTTTGGTCTTTGGTTTGAGAGATTGCAGTGTCATGCTAGTATATTCTAAAGTATACCCCCATTTAAGGAAGATGTACACATTTTACTTAAAGATGGTTGTCAATTATATATTATTAACAATTTATTATACTGCTTATATTATTTTATTATCTCATACAAAGACGGAAATTGATCAGGAAATGTAATGAATTCATGTGATTTTACTGAGCATAACTTGTAGTCAATCGATCCCCTTCTTGGAGTTTGAATAGAAAATGTGGGGTATTGTTGGAACTTTGATCTACAAGATTACAATGTGGGACTTATCCCACATTGGTGGAAGAGAAAACTTTATCCCACTTTATAAGGTTTGTCCCACTCATTTATTCAAATGAATGAAGTAATGGGTCGAGCAAATTGGGTTTGGGTTGTGGTGTCGGACTAGTCAAATTGGGCTAGTAGTAGGCTTGGATTATTGAATATTAATGGTCAAAGATAGGGCCTTGGGGATCTTCTTGACTAAATAATATTTTTATATATTTATAATCCGAATTTAGTTAGTAATTAATTAATTTTTATTTATTAACTATAAAATAAATTCTGTTAGATAACAGATTAACTGCAGTTAGTTTTTTAGCAGTTAATTTCGGTTGGTGGTTTATAACCACCATTGCAAGCCTATAAATGGAAGATTTCTGACAGAATTTAAGGGGCTAATGAACCACAAACACTTTCTCTGAAAAATCGTTCTTGATGTCAAAAGGGATCATGGTGAATTTCGACAGATTCAAGATCTGTTCTTGAATTGGATTGTTGTATCCTCAAGACAGACCCATTCCAGGGAAATTTCTGTCTTAGGACACTGCAAAAATAGGCCTCAATCTGTATAATTTCGAGATTTAATTTCCTGTGTAATCAACATTCAAGTATGTTTTCTGTAATCTTATTCTTGTATAATATTTGAATTTCGTTTGTTTCATTTAAATTACTTTGTTGATTGTATACTTCTGTATTAACAATCTAAGACAGAAATAAAAGAGCGAAGAATGGATCAAAATTCCATCATCAAAACATATGTGGAAAAGCCTGAGAAATTCAAAAGCTCAGATTTCCGGAGATGGCAACAAAAGATGTTGTTTTATCTAACAACTCTTCATGTTTCCAATGTTCTCACTGATGATTCTCCCTCTCCTCCTATTGGTATAACCACTGGAGAAGGAACAACACCACCCAGTGAAGCCCAATTGGCAAAACATCAAAGCGCAGTGGAAACTTGGAACACAAATGAATATTATTGCAGAAATTATATTCTGAATGCCCTGGATGATTCTCTCTATGATATCTACTCTACCATGAATACTGCAAGAGAGATATAGGAATCATTGGAAAAGAAATACAAAACAGAAGTGGCATGTTCCAAGAAATTCGTGATTGGAAAATTCATGAATTTCAAGATGGTGGATACCAAATCTGTCCTCAAACAAGTGGAGGAAATTCAAGTCATTGCACATGATCTTGAAGTTGAAGGTATGGGTATAAACTCTAACATTCTTGTTGGTTCAATCATTGAAAAACTTCCTCCTTCTTGGAAGAATTTCAAACTATATATTAAACACTTAACTGATGACATGAGTTTTGAGCAACTTGTGTTGAGAATTCGTGTGGAAGAAGATAACAGATTGAATGAGAAGGCAGATGCAAACTCCTTGGAACCAAGTGCAAACTTTGTTGGAGAAGCAAGTACTTCAAGGACAAAGCACAACAACAAGAAAGGGAAGCAAGGCTCCAAAAACTCCTCCAAAGATGGCAAAAATCATGGCCCTAATAAGAAGAATTTCAAGAAGAATTCTGGTCCATGCTATGTTTGTGGCAAAATTGGACACAAGGCCAAAGATTGCACAATGGAGGAAATAATGGAGGGAACAATGGAAACAATGGTGGCAATTGTGGTGGAGGAAATTCCAGTCAAGCCAACATGGTTGAATCACCAAATCAGTTTATTGTTGTGATTCAAACCAACATGGTTAGCAATTGTGTGGATTGGTGGATTGATATTGGAGCCACAAGGCACATTTGCAACTCCCAAACCATGTTTTCTACATACCAAAAAGTCTCGGATTCTGAACCATTGTTTATGGGGAATGGCTCTACTGCAAAAGTTGAAGGAAAGGGAAAAGTGAAGCTGCAACTGACTTCTAAAAAAGAACTTATTTTAAGTGATGTTTTGCATGTTCCTGAAATTACTAAGAATTTGATTTCTGGTCCTATTCTTAGTAACAAAGGTTTCAAACTTGTATTTGAGTCTGATAAGTTTGTTCTCACCAAGGGTGGGTTGTAAGTTGGAAAGGGATACCTTAGTGAGGGTCTCTTCAAAGTCAGTGTCTTACCTCTGTACTATGGTGTTGAAACACCAAACAATGATGTAACCAATGTTAATGCTAATGCAATAATGGGCACTACTAGCCCCTCTTCTATGTATATGCATGATCCTTCAATTTTATGGCATTCTCGTTTGGGACATGTCAATTTTCGTTCAATTCAAAGAATGGAAAAACTTGGCATGTTACCAAAATGTTCATTAGATAAAAACATAAAAATGTGAGGTTTGTGTAGAATCAAAATTTTCACAACATCCTCATAAATCAGTTGAAAAATCTAATGAAATACTTGGCTTAATCCACTCTGATTTATGTGATTTTAGAGCAACACCTACAAGAGGAGGAAAGAATTATTATATATCTTTCATTGATGATTGCAGCAAGTATTGTTATATTTATTTGTTAAATACCAAAGATGAAGCCTTGAATTATTTTAAGAATTAGAAGGCTGAAGTTGAAAATCAACTTGACAAAAAGATCAAAATTCTAAGGTCTGATCAAGGAGGAGAATATGAATCCAAAGACTTTGCTGAATTTTGTTCTTTAAATGGTATTATACATCAAACAAGTGCTCCATATACTCCTCAACAAAATGGAGTGGCAGAAAGAAAGAATAGAACATTGAAAAACATGATTAATTCAATGTTAATTACTTTTGGAGCACCACACAATCTGTGGGGAGAAGCATGTCTTGCAGCAAATTCAATACTTAATAGAATTCCTCATAAAAAGAGTGATAAATCATCCTATCATATGTGGAAAGGGAGGCTAGCCTCTTATAAAAGGATGAAAGTGTGGGGTTGCCTTGCTAAGGTACAAGTACCTCTTCCTAAGAGGACTAAACTTGGACCAAAAAACATAGATTGCATCTATCTAGGCCTTGCCATGAATAGTGCAGCCTATAGGTTTCTTGTGTTTAAATCACATGTTGATGATATCGATAACCAAACCATCATGAAATCAGCAGAGGTTGAATTCTTTGAAAATACTTTTCCTTTTAAGGATAAAGGGAAAGAGATTACCTGCTCTAGGAAAAGACCTCTAGATGATGGACTAAATGATACCATTCCAGACAAAAGTTTACAATCAAATGAAGAGAGTTCTTCTAAGGTTCAAGAAGAGAACTTAGAACCCAGAAGAAGCAAACAGGGAAAATAGCCAAAGATTTTGGACCTAATTACATGACCTATGTAGTGAATAAGGAACCACAAACCTACAAGGATGCTATGGATTCGTCTGAAGCTCCCTTTTGGAAAGAGGCAATCAAAAGTGAGATTGATTCCATTATGCAGAATAACACTTGGAAATTGGTAGATTTGTCACAAGGGAAAAAACCAATTTGGCACAAATGGATATTCAAGAAGAAGTTTAGACCTGATGGTACCATTGAGAAGTACAAAGCTCGTTTAGTAGCTAAAGGGTATCGTCAAAAAGAGGGTCAAGACTTCTTTGACACATATTCACCTGTTACAAGAATTACATCAATTCGCACATTAGTAGCAATTGCAGCCATTCACAATTTGGAAATACACCAAATGGATGTGAAAACTGCCTTCTTGTATGGTGAACTAGATGAAGAAATATATATGAACCAACCTGAAGTGTTTGTGGTTAAGGGTCAAGAAAATAAAGTTTGTAAGTTAGTTAGATCACTTTATGGACTAAAACAGGCTCCAAAGCAATGGCATGAGAAGTTTGACAACACATTACTTTCTAATGGATTTAGAATTAATGAATGTGATAAATGTATTTATGTTAAACAATACAAGAATGCTTGTGTCATCATATGCTTGTATGTGGATGATATGCTTATAATGGGTACTAATTTGGATGTGATCAATCAAACCAAGAAAATGCTACACTCCTCCTTTTCCATGAAGGACTTGGGAGTAGTAGATGTGATCCTTGGTGTAAGAGTTCAAAGAAGATAAGATGGTTATACGCTTACTCGGTCTCATTATATTGAAAGTGTACTTAAGAAGTTTGGACACTATGATGACAAGCCGGTAGTCACCCCTTTTGATCCTTCAAGTCATCTTAAGAAGAATAAAGGTGATAGTGTAGCTCAGTGAGAATATACTCAAGTTCTTGGTAGCTTAATGTATGTTATGAATTGTACTAGACCGGACTTGGCTTATAGTGTAAGTAGACTGAGTCGGTACTCCCACAATCCTGGGAAAGATCATTGGTATGCATTAGTGAGAGTGCTTAGATATTTAAAGCATACAATGAATTATGGACTGCATTACACGAAATATCCTCTTGTTCTTGAAGGATATTGTGATGCAAATTGGATTTCCAATACTTCAGAGGAAAAATCCACAAGTTGATATGTGTTCACTCTTGGTAGAGCTGTTATCTCTTGGAAATCATCTAAGCAAACTGTGAATACTCGTTCTACAATGGAAGCAGAGTTTGTTGCTTTAGACAAAGCTGCTGAAGAAACCGAATGGCTTAAAAGCTTCCTAGAGGGTATTCCTCTGTGGCCTCAACCTGTTACTGCCATAGCCATACATTGTGATGGTATGGCTGCTCTTACTAGAGCACAAAGTCATATATACAATGGCAAGTCGAGACACATTAGGCGCATGCATATTACAATAAGAGACTTGCTGAAGAATGGAATCATTTCCATTAGTTACATAAAGTCAAAGGAAAATATAGTTGATCCCTTGACAAAAGGCCTTAGTAGAGAACAAGTTCTCTTCACATCGAGGGGAATGGGCTTAAAGCCAACACAATGAGTCACCACCTGGCGGAAACCTAACCTAGCAACATTGGAGATCCCATGTTCTAGGTTCAATAGGACAACTAGTTGGGGAAGACTCAAAGAGCCACCAACACAAAGGTATGATCACTCCTATGATATTATTTTGTGTTTTCCGTTGATAATATAGGGATGAATTCTTAATTCTTAATAATACCGATAGCTTTTATAGTGGAATAGTACGAATTGTTCCAGATTAGCATTACCTATGTGAGATGGATGTGAGGTCGCATCTTTGGGAGCTGATATAGCTAAGCTCTCTAAAAATCTCATGAAGAAAGGATTGTTCACGACCGAAAAGAACACAATGGTAAGAAATGAACCATGATTAGATATGATATGTGTGATACTTCTTGCTCTTGATTCTACTATAAAAAGTGGTTAGTTCAAGACTCTAGTTCACTACCCATAAAGTAGATCCAATTAGTACTCACTATGAAAGGTTCAAGTTTTCCAACACCTATTCAGATGCATGTCATATCTTACTTCCCTTATTTGAATATCAAAGTTCACTTATTTTCTATTCAAATGTGAGGTATTCTTGGAGTTTGAATAGAAAATGTGGGGTATTGTTGGAACTTTGATCTACAAGATTATAATGTGGGACTTATCCCACATTGGTGGAAGAGAAAACTTTATCCCACTTTATAAGGTTTGTCCCACTCATTTATTCAAATGAATGAAGTAATGGGTCGAGCAAATTGGGTTTGGGTTGTGGTGTCGGACTAGTCAAATTGGGCTAGTAGTAGGCTTGGATTATTGAATATTAATGGTCAAAGATAGGGCCTTGGGGCTCTTCTTGACTAAATAATATTTTTATATATTTATAATCCGAATTTAGTTAGTAATTAATTAATTTTTATTTATTAACTATAAAATAAATTCTGTTAGATAACAGATTAACTGCAGTTAGTTTTTTAGCAGTTAATTTCGGTTGGTGGTTAACCACCATTGCAAGCCTATAAATGGAAGATTTCTGACAGAATTTAAGGGGCTAATGAACCACAAACACTTTCTCTGAAAAATCGTTCTTGATGTCGAAAGGGATCATGGTAAATTTCGACAGATTCAAGATTTGTTCTTGAATTGGATTGTTGTATCCTCAAGACAGACCCATTCCAAGAAAATTTATGTCTTAGGACACTGCAAAAACAAGCCTCAATTTGTATAATTTCGAGATTTAATTTTCTGTGTAATCAACATTCAAGTATGTTTTCTGTAATCTTATTCTTGTATAATATATATAATTGAATTTCGTTTTTTTCATTTAAATTACTTTGTTGATTGTATACTTCTGTATTAACACCCCTGGGGCTCATAATCCGCGATAAGCACAAACTATATGAGAGTTTTTCCATATAGTTATTTTATGGTCCCACAGTAGCAATCAAATACTAAATATATCGATATAGTATGATATATAGATAAGGAATATAATAATATTAAACTATGAAAAAACTTTAACAATATAGCTTGTTAATTAGCATGCTTATTGAAAAGCTTGGTTTTCACGATGGAGATTATGGAACTGAAGGGACTAAACAAGAAGCAAGACCGAACATTTGAATAACAATAAAGAATGCTTTGTTGCTTATGAGATGCATATATGAAGATGGAAGCTCTTTCAAATCGTTTTTGGGCACTAACCATGTATCAAAATGATGAGGAATATGAAGACTGTGTTGACAATGAAGATGAAATCCGGCAAAAAAAACATTTGATTTGAAGTAATGTAAAGGTAATGATCAAGAACATGAAGTTAAACTAGAAACAAACATGAAAGATATTGTTGAAGAAGAATATCAAGAACAAAACATAGAAATTATAGTGATGCCCAAGAAGAAATTACAGTTTCTTGGTTTATTATTTAACAAGAATGTAGATCATGGTAAAGAACTTCAAGAGCTTAGAAAACTATACTATGAAAATGAACACTTGAGTATAACATTGAAAAAGTTGAAAAGATGAACTTCAAATTACATAGGGAATGATAAACTTGTGAAGGAAAAAAAGAGCTCAGAAAGGCCTAATTTTCATCTATGAAAGATGGACTGACAACGAACCCAACGTTGCTGTAGGCGTAGCATCACAGCTCAATTGCACCAGCCGGGAATCGAACCCGGGTCTGTACCGTGGCAGGGTACTATTCTACCACTAGACCACTGGTGCTTTTGTGTTTATTTATAACCTAAAAATTTCAAATACGAGACGTAATTTGTGGGGTTCACACTTCAAACCCACCGTTTGTCCTTTTGCCGATATGAAAAGCAAAATGATCGAAGCACCCTTTCCTCTCCACGTTGAAAGAGTATAACGAATGGGCATAATTCTTTTAGCTTGTATTAAATTACCCAAAATGTGAATTATAAATAGATTTGAATGATTGTTGGGTTAATGCTTTGTTACATAATTAAGTAATCAATTCATTATTAAAATACTATGAAAAAAGAAAGGATAAATTGATAGTGATAGACATGAGATAGAAATAGGCAATATTGCACTCGTTCGATACAAACAAAACAACATTTAACATAAAAATATTGTTCTTGGATGGCCTAACATACATTTTTTTTATATAACAAAGAGATATGAAAGTGAATGAATTAATTTTGGTGTGAATATTGTTATAAATTTAACATGTTTATATAATAGTTGGATAATGTGATATGTGGAAATTAATAAAAAGTCGAGTTAGATGAAAGTGTTTGGTAGGAAAGTTGGGTAGATTCATAACTTTTTAAAGGCAATGTAAGGAAATCTTCAGAATAGTCCTACTATTTTACCCTGATTTATGAAAAAAAAAAATCTCAGAATAAATTTTCTTTACGAAAAAAACATGAATTACCGGTAAAACGATTTGACACCATTTTCCCGATTTACCGGTTTCATTAAAGTCTCATTATTTTACCCTAATTTATGAATAAGTCTAAAACTAAAATTTAGTGATGATTTGACATTTTTCTCCGTGTAACATACATTTGATCAGTTTCATTGCTGACTTGGACACATAGTCATTAAATTAGTTGATAAGATTGATACAATGAGTTATATAATGCTACATTTACTATAAAATTTAATATTCATCTCATCGGCTCATTTATGACTATATATCTAGGTCAGAAATTAAACCAATAAAATATGTGTTTCCAAGAAAAAAACAACAGAAAATGAGTTGATATCTGATGAGATGTATATATTTAGCTACATAAGATTAGATACATAATTTGAAATTTCTTATAAACGTAAAAATGATGAAGTTGTGTTGGTTTATGTAATTATTACAGTGTTCGTTTGATGCATTTTATATTCCAAAAAATATACAATGCATCAAGATATCAAGTTTTATGGTAACATAACACTATGTAGCCTAACATATCCATCTCATCAGCTGATTTAATGACTAGGCGTCCAGGTCAGCAATGAAACCGGTAAAATGTATGTAAGATGGAGAAAATGGCCAAATCATCACTAAATTATAGTTTGGGATTTATTCGTAAATTATGATAAAATAATGAAACTTTAATGAAACCAGGTAAGTAATGAAACCGAGAAAAATGGGACAAATCGTCATTTTTACCGGTAATTCATGTTTTCTCGTACAAAAATTTTAGTTTGGGACTTCTTCGTAAATTAGGATAAATTTTTAAGACTTTTTCAAAGATTTTCCATACAATGTAAAACAAAAAATTATAGGACAAATATGATGTCGTTTTGGCCTTCGTAGTGCCCACTACAAAATGGAGTCATTAGTGGAAGTAAGGGTGGCAAATCGGGCCATCATGTCGTGTTTTTGTCTGACCCGACACGACACGATAATGTTTTATGTAACATGAACACGACACGACACGATCTCGGTTTTTTTTTAACTAACACGAAAACGAACTGATTAAAAAACGATAAACACGACACGACAAAGATAACATGAAATAACAATTCATGTATTTAATTAATATTTATTCATACATAACATGAAAAACACAACAAACACGAAAACACGACAAAAACGTTAAATCGTGTCAATTTCGTGTCAAATTTTGAACACGAACACGACACGACATGACGTCCTGTTTTTTGCACTCGACACGAACATGAATTCGAATTTCAATTTCGTTTCGTTTCGTGCATTTTTGTCGTGTCGTGTCATCAATTGCCACCCCTAAGTGGAAGTGAGGTAAATTTTGGTCGGTTCTTGTAAAAATGTTAAGAATAATAACTATTGTTGTCATTTTTCTTTTTAAAAATAAGGGTTAATATCATAAATTCACATTTAACAAGTTTTTTTTGAAAAAAAAAACAGTTAAAATGATTAAAATTGAATATATATATATATATATATATATATATATATATATATATATATATATATATATATATATATATATAAAGATATTTTTCAAGAAAATAAAATAAAATTGATAAATATATTATGATATTAACAGATAAAATGTTTTATATTCAACCACTAAAATCCTCAAAATGTATAATTTTCGTTTTTCACCATATAACGACCATTTTTTTAGTACTTATAATAGGGTCTAACTTTCTCAAAACTGAATATATTGTTAGTTGTTTCGTATTTGATAAATTTACATTTTATGTACAACCTTGAGTGTAATAAAAATATATATAAAATTATCAAACCTAATAAAATGATGTTTTAGTTACTTGGTTTGGTTTATTTGATTTGTTTAACCTAATAAAGATGATTTTATTTGGTTTGATTTTGGTTTAATTTTTATTATTTTTGTTAAATTAGATAAATTGAATAAATAGTTAATATATATTTTACATTTTTTAAAATTATAATTAAATTGAATGAAACTTTCTTACAACAACAATTCAAAATCTTTCTATATAAAAGTGAAATATATTCAAACCATATTTTAAAAAAAAAATACTTATTTTTACTAGTATTGATAATTATCTATGTTATAACAACTAAGTTCACAAAATGTGAAAGGTCCAAATTTGTCATACATATCTAAGCATAATATAAATAGGTATTCACCAACGTAACTATTTTTCAAATATTATATTAATATTTTTTTATCATATTTTAGATAAATAATCAAAAAGAATATCAACATCGAAACTGATCATTAACGAAATACTTTTTGAGTTATCAAATCAATTTTACAACGAAAAACTATTTCACCACCGATACATTGCAAAAATATTAAAATTTCGACTATCTTCTACATCATGCTTTTGTGATATTAGTTAAAATTAAGGTTAGCATAGAGCTTTCATATATAGTTATTTTAGTGGATAGCTCTATAAGGAGCACATATATATGAAGATACTTAATAAATGCAATGTAGTTATATTAATTTACGAATTCATATACTTGAGTGAACTAATTTTTATTAAGTTATATATCCATAATTTAATTAGCAACAGATTTATTTGATATTGTACCAAATTAAATACATAAGATAACAATACAATAAATCAAACACAATGACATATAAGTCATAACTAGAAAGGTTACCCCCGCTACGCGGGGGCCAGAAGCTTTTAATATTGTTTCCGACTCGATAAATATGATAGATGTAGAAAGTGCATGGATGAAAAGCCCGGAGTTTGTCCCGGACCGTTTTTTTCATGTTTTTATGAAAAAATGTAAAAGTTTTGACTGTAAGGATCAGAAATTTCAAAGCGGTTAAAAATTTAAAGGGGTAGAAATTAGCAAATTTTTAGAAAAGGGATCAAAGTTGTCAAACCGCTAAAGTTTTGTGGCCAAACTCTAAATATTAAAAGGTTCCTAAAAAGTGTAAAAATATTGATTGCAAGAACCAAAAATGTCAAAATAGGTAAATAATGAGGAGCAAAGTGCAGGGACCATTTCTGCCAAAAAAATGTCCAGTTTATTATTCCTAAGTTTTCCGAATCGATAAATATGACAGATTTAGAAAGTGCAAGGATGAAAAGTCCGGAGTTTTCCCCAGACCGTTTTTTCATGTTTTTATGAAAAAAAATGTAAAAGTTTTGACTGCAAGGATCAGAAGTTTGAAAACGGTTAAAGAATTAAATGGGTAGGAATTAGCAATTTTTTAGAAAAGGGATCAAACTTGTCAAACCGTTAAAGTTTTGTGGCCAAACTTTAAATATTAAAAGGTTCCTCAAAAGTGTAAAAGTATTGATTGCAAGGACCAAAAATGTCAAAATAGGTAAAGAATGAGGAGCAAAGTGCAGGGACCATTTTTGCCAAAAAAAAATTCGAGCTTACTATTCCTAAGCTTCATATCTTTAATATATATACTAGAGAAGTGATGTGCACAAAAGTACCCACTAATTTTAATATTTATGACCTAACAAACTTAGACTAACTATGCACTTATAGGCAGTGTACCTAGTCAGATTACAGTATAGCTTAGGTAAGTCGGGTGTCGATCACAGGGAACAGTGGTGAATTAATTTAATATATTTGATTATAGGTTACAGGTCACACGAAAATAATAAATAAATAGTTTAATAAATCTCAAACTAACAATTAATTAACAACTTTCGATAAACTAACAGGAAAACAAATCTCTTCAGGTACTTTGATTTAGATAAATTACACCTTAAAAACATAGACAATTGCATACACAAATTCATTTATTTATGTTCACCGATTCCTAAAATGATTAGATTCGCGTTCACTATAACTAATCCTTTAGCAAACAAGTCAATTCAAACAGTGATCAGTTGATTAAACTAACATGCTTCCTAGTATTCAGTTCGTATCAAGCAAGACTTGTAAATATAGTTAATCAAATTGATTATTCAATTAACCTCTTGTTGATGGTCATCAAACAAGGCTCACACATTAACTTACTTATTTCCAAGTTAATCCTAGTTTCACATTCGTTATTCCTAGACTTATAATCTCGATGGTCATCAAAATCATAAGAGACAAGCAATCAAGCAGATGTTCATACAACTCAATTCACTTAACAATTAACAGCAAATAATTATCATTAATACGTAAGGATCTTTTAACAAGCTTGGCAAGATAAATTAAACATAAATAAACAATTCAATATACCAATTAGTCTAATAATCAAAGCTTCATTCAATCATAAACACAAAGTAAAAGGTTTTTACACCCAAATCAGAAACTAAATTCAGAATAGTAACACAATGGAATGCTAAACATGGTCACGTTAGCAACCCATATGATTACCGACACGTATCCGCTCTCTAACCCTTCCGATCTCCGCTCCCGTTAGCTTAACGGCCTTCCGGCCGCCTTCTAGACCCTCAAAACGGCTTAACAGAAGTTTAATATCGACTAAATTAAGTTGAAAGTCGAATCCCCCCTTCTGGTTAGCTGATAATCGAATTTTATAACCTTTGTAACCGACTTACGTACGCTGGGCGTACTAAGGATTTATACGCGATTGGAGTTATCCGATGCCAGCCATTACACGAGGCGTAATCAAGAATTACGTTGGGCGTAATTTGAATTTGTTCGTTACGCTTAGCGTACAAGAAACTTACGCGGGGCGTAATTGGCTCCTCCAACATTTTTCCTCTCTTTTATCTTCTAAGCCCGATTTCCGCTTCAGTCTTTTCTTTTGTGCTTTATCGACAACGAATAACTGCAAAACATAATTCAAAGCATTATGAGTACTTTTTAGTTCTAAAAGAGAATAATAAATGCCAAAATATTAAGATATAATGTATGAAAATATATATAAAAATACACATATCAAGAAGGTACCCATGCTTTGCATGGATTGGGAAGGGGTGTATTTTTTCTTGCTTGTTTCATGGATGCATCAATATAAATAATTCAAGTGGTCTTTGTTTTACCAAAGGGTTACAGAAATGGTTCAATGGTCCCTATGGTCGCAGTAAATTGATACATAAATGGTCCTTGTTATAGTTAACTGTTACATAATTGGTATTTGTAATAGTAAATTGTCATAGATTGAAAGGGACCATTTATGTATGTATTTAATGTATACAACATAAAAATAAAATTACAAAAAGGAAACACACACACATCCCTCCATGAATGAAAATCAGTTTTCAAAGTAAAATGCTAAAATTAGAAATACTTGAAAACACCTGAAAGCCCTGGATACTTCTTCATTCTGTGCAGGCTAACAAATAAAAAAAATTACTTATTATTCTTCTGATTTTTAGGTTAACGGATCAGTATATCAAAAGTCAATCTTAAGGTTATGTACCAAGCTGGTGATTTTTTTTGTTGTCACTCTCTAGACATTGCCAGTTGGCAAAAACCAGAAGAACTTCGATTCCAATAGCAATACCTACTATATGTGTTTTGGACTTCCTCCTTGCAAAATATTAAGTTACAAACTTAGAGCAAAAATTCACATTACTATTCTCTTCTATGGCGATTAAATTAAACACAACTTGATGTTGAAGTTTATCTTCGAGTGAGGGTGAGTAGTGGACTTTTTAATTGTAAGTTTATAAGATTGGTGAATACAGACAAACGATCAGTTAAATGGATATCCCTTTCTTTATCATTATCAAGCACCCTAAAATAATTGACCCTAGATTGATAAGATAATAAATGGATAACCTGATTGGCTCGAATCATTATAAATTTACAATTTTTTATTTATTAATATGTTCATTTGGTCATAAATTAATAATATAAGTTCGCAGAATTTATTATTTATTAATATTTTCATTTGGTCATAAATTAATAATATATAAAGCAATGGAGTCTTTTTTTTTCTTCTTTCAAGTCTCCATGTTCTTGAAGTCAAGTACATGTTTATATTGTGACGCTTGCAGTATTTTATTATAAAGATACTTCATTTGTAACATCCCGAAAATCCGTACCAATTTTTTTTTCTTTAAATCATTATTAAAACCATTTTTATAAAAACATATCATAAAGCATAACATAATTCAGAGTATTAATTCCAAAACATAATTTCATTATCAGAGTAAAACATCCCAGGCTGACTAATCCATGGTGTGTGCCATGCGATCACCCCGAGTTCTTCCCTCCGCTACCGGAAGTACCTGAAAACAAAACTGATAACCGTAAGCACGAAGCTTAGTGAGTTCCCCCAACCTACCACATAACCTGCATAAACACATATTGCACATACTGGGCCACACCCGCTATTCCGGGCCTCTCCCGCTACAACGGCCCCGCTTGGATACAAATTTGTTTCTCTTAGGCCCCGCCTGTCTCTGGGCCCCGCCTGCTAACCACATAATACAATTAGCATATAACACACAACTTAACATACCCTACTGTAATACTGTCCTTAAGCCTCGCCTGTCTTGGGCCTTGCCCCTATCCTGTCACTAGTGAGTCATGGAACCCCGCCCAAGCTCCTACTGTAAGTGAGATACGGGCCCACGCCCACACTCACTCCATACCTATCTCGGGCCTCACCCATGCTCTGCTACCAATGAGATATGAAACACTGTCCATACTCTGCTATTGGTGAGATACGAGACCTCGCCCACACTCACCTTCCTACCAGGCACATACATGCATCACACAGACAACAAGTATACTCTATCATGCAAACCATTCCTTGGGCACCCGCCCGACATCGGACCTTGGTCCTGAATATCATAATAGCAAACAGTGCCTAGGGATAACCCCCGGGTCTTCCTACTCATAACTACATGGGCCGACATTGTGGCCTTAGACCCATTCACACAAAAGGGAAACTCACCTGCACTGAGGAACTCTTGTTGATAACCCTATGACTGCTGACCGATAATTCTCTGAACCGCTGCTCCACTAGCTCCCCGAGCTACCAATATCAATATACATAACACTTAGATCCAAACATAACTCTTAGAAGTTGTCTAAGTCCACTCTTCCAAAGTCTATTCCTCATTTAAAGTTGCAAACTTTACGTGAAACCAAGGAGCTATAGGCTTAAAACACTCTAGGGCTAGGGTTTGTAACAAAGGGGCTTCACCAACAACTTATTGGCATAAACTTTATGGCTTTCTGGATCCTTAATTGCCTAGATCTAAGGTAGTAACCTCAGATCTACTCCAAACTCGAAATAAACCTTCTCCATACTCAAAATACCCAAATCTCAATCATAAGATAGATCTTAATGCAATAAGGTCAGCTTATTACCTCAAAGGATCTGAAAAGTCACACCAACTCTGTATCCAAGGCTTCCTCTTGCACTACTATGAACCTCCTTCTCTTCCAAGCTTCAAATCACTTCACCAAGGCTAGATCTTGCTCAAAATGGATATGGTGGCTAGGGTTCGGTATTCTGGGTGAGAGAGACTGTATAGTAACCCTAGGGAAGAGAATGAGACGTTTAAATAGGGCACCAAGTCCCGAACTTAGGGTTTTCCCAATCCAGACCGGACTCGCCGAGTCCACTCTCCGACTCGTCGAGTCGGTCACTTACTCTTCGACCCGGATCCCACTCGGACTCGTCGAGTTCCACCCTAGACTCGACGAGTTGACCCCTTTGACTTAGGGTTTTCCTTTCCTTTCTTAGTCTTTCTGATTATGGGTGTTACATCATTATTTATTACCTGTACGGCTGTACCTTGAGTTTTTGACTATAGTTGTCCAATTGAATTTCTCTAGTCATATTGACCTTTGATGAATTTTTCAGTTAATCATAATTCATAATCATCGTGTAAAATTACAAAAGTCACATTGACCATTGGTCAATTTATTATATAATTCAACCAGTTATAGTTGTCATGTGAACTTTTAGGGGGTCAGAGATTTACTCAAAATTTGTGGCATTTTTAAAGAGCAAGGATGGTAATGATGGAACAGAGCAAGCTTTGCATGATGAATTGGAGGCATTGGAAGAGCAATCCATTAAACATGACAGAATTGAACTCCGGAATGGAATCTTGAATTCCATTCCATTAGCAGATAGGAATGGCGAATACTACCTTCTCGTTTCCTGCTCTGAGTGCTATTTTATCAATGAGATATGTGGCAACTGCCACCTGTCTCTTTGTCAAATCCTTATTTGTAAAATCTTTAGTGTAAGCTTGTCTGATGCCTCCTATGTATCCCTATAATAAAATAGTATATGATAATGATATTATCAATATTAGGAAGGGAATTTTGGTAAAATTAACATTCATGGGAGTGACACTGACCTTCAACAACCTTGCCTCTTCGTATTTTTCTTTGTCACTTTGACCCTTGAGGGTACTACTGGCAGTTAAGAACACATATTTGAAGTCCTTTCCATTTATAGCATCATCCCAATATGCTAACCATGTCACAGTATTATCATGCCTAATTTCTTTCCAGCTGTCAACCATCAAAAAAATTTCCAATTTTAGGACAAATTACAAACACAAAGATGCAAATTACAATTTAATATTTTATAAGAAATTTCTAAAAACCAAAAGTAAAAAACTTTCATAACAGGGACAGAATTGTCATTTCACTTTGGCGAGCTCTAAAGGCACCATCTCCTGCAGTCTTAAGAATAGTGCAACTACCTAAAGAAACACCAAGAGGTAAACCTGTCTTTTCTGTATAACTTTGTAAATTTGAAACTAATGTTTTAGTAGGATTGGTAGCAAAGACATTGAACTTCTTGAAGCCAGTCACATGAATCACCACACTCTTTGGCGCTTCTGAACCCATTTCCTTCTCAAAATCAGAGCTTCAATCACCAAATCCTGGCCGATTTCCTATATAGGAAGCAACAAAGATGCACCAAACATGATTAAAACCACTAACCCTAAGAAGGAAATAAAGTTAATAGCGAAAATGCTTATACAGTTCATTCGATTTAATTTAATCAAAAAGCAATAATGCGAAAGCGAATTTATGATAAAAGCAACGTCATCATCTCCCAACATAATAATTAACACGCAATTATTCCAATCCGTAGATGATCCGAAATCCGATTGGTATACCTAAAAAGTAAAACCTAAACAGAATTGCTTAATGGTATCGTAAGAAGAATCAACTGAGGTGTAATCTATAATCGTAAAAAAGCACTTTAAAAAACTTCTGAAAATGATTTGTGAAACACAAAGTCAATACATTAACATTAAATCAAACGCTACACTTGGATTCAATCGTGGCGGAGATGGAGCAGTGATGACCCGGAAAGAACTCTGATACAAAAGAGGATTAACAGGTCAGGAAAACATCCCTTATTCATTTCATATTTACTGCCCTAAATCTCACAGATTTAAAAAAAAAATTCAAGCACAGCTTACGGACCCAATTGCTTCTGAAAAAAAAAACATAAATCAAGGCGACACAACACAATCACATGGTTTCACTACCTGTTGAACACGGAATCAATCGAAGTCGTCGGAATCCAAGCAGGGGATGACGAATCGGAGCTGGTTGGTCCAATTCCTTTGACCGGTGTCACACCCCAAAACCAAGAACGGCGGAAACGTTATGGGGCGGAGGACGTCATGTACAGTATCACAACAATGAAAAGTAGTAAACAAGCAACAACATCATCCATTGCATTAATAATATAATTATTATACAAGTGTGTTCTGTCGAATTCTGATAAACACTAAAGCATAAATCAAAATGAAAGATGCATCTTGATCGAGCACCATCTTCCCTGAACCTTGCATCGGTACCTGTCTATGGTTGACCTAAGGATACAAGTTATTCTGAAAGAGAGTATTAGCTTTAAAGCTAGTGAGATCATAAGTATTTTAGTGTCTTAATTTGTATGTAAGAAATAGTTTGTATATGAACTGTAAGTATAAAAATGTATATGAACTGTAAGTATAAAAATGTTTGTAAAACAACTGTAAACGTTTGAAAAACCCTAGAAATCCCTATGATTCCTACTATTATATAAGGGTATCTTCTACCAAGACCTAACTGTTCTCAATGTAGTCTTCTACCAAGACTTAACTGTTCTAAATGTTCATTTCTTGTAAAAATGTGTAATTTTCCCAAGTGTGACTATCATTAACAAAATATAGTTTTTACATTTAAAGTTTAAGTGAAAAGATCACTAAATATATGTAAAGGGAAAATTAATGTAGTACTGAAGTGTAGCGCTATAAGAACTACTGTTGTACTAACTACCTTAAACCAGATTTATATTAAGGCATCATGTGATTAATTGTACCATACTATCGACTGGTTAACAACGACTAAGGTAGGTCGTAAAAAAAGAAATGATGTTTGGCACCCGCAGACCTGCAGGTCCGCCTGTAGCTAGCAGCAAGGTGTAGGATAGTCAATCCAGTATAGATCTATACGCAAACTCACACTCTCCCTTCAAGAGACTCTGGCTACAACTCGGGCCATGCCATTGAAGGCATGCTCCGATACAGTGGATCACAATTGTTAACGTATTCATGTATATGTAATGTATCGTTACTTGTTCTAGTATCGTTGTATATGTTGTCTTCCTAGTATAGTTGTATATGTTCTTCTTCTAGTATAGTTGTATATGTTATCTTTCTAGTATAGTTGTATATGTTCTCTTTCTAGTAAGTATAGTAATGTACTGTAATGTTCTAGATGTAATGTATAACGCCCGGGTTTCAGGGCTAAACATTTTTGTCAATGTAATAGTCTAAGTCAACTATTGTAACTCTTTTTGAAGTAATAAAAATGAAATATTTGAGTATTATGTGAATTATGTGTGTTATGTGTTTATTATTTAAATGTATAATTAATAGAGAATAAAAATAAGCGTCAAAATTAAAGTGTGAGATTAGCCCGATATCTCTACATAAAGTTGTAGAATATGTCTCAAGGTTTCCGTACATATAAGGAACGCCTAAATCCGAGTTATAACGAAGAAGTTATGACTCGTCGAAGTTTTGCGACAGAACCGACACGATACCGGGAAGCGTGAATAGTGAATTTACGATAGAGCGAGATTTAGCCTTAGCGATCTAAACGAAAGTCGTAGAATATGTTAAACTAAGAACATCGATAAAAAGAACGCCCAAATCTAACTTCGTATGAAGAAGTTATGATTTTTCGAAGTTTCGGAATAGCAGTGTACAACCCGAAATTCGAATATTAGATCGAGCGATTTTTAGCCGACGCGACCTAAACGAGAATCGAAGATCTCATTGAGAGTAGCGTAACGAGAAAAAGATGGGCGAAAACGGATGTCGGATGAAGAAGTTATGAGGATTTAACGGACCAATCGTGTCCCGGCCCGTTAATAATATAAAATTTAAAATCGAGCCAAAATTAGCCGATGAAGTCTAAACGAAAGTTGTAGAGTACGTTCCCACCTTCGCGTGGATATAAAGAACGTCAAAAACGGAGTTCGTATGAGAAAGTTACGAATTTTTAAAGTTGAAGTATGAAAATGCGAAAACTGGTGCGAGACTAGTGACGTGGTGCATTGTGGGCCGTCCGATGAAGGTCTCAGATCTCGCTTCGGATCATGCCACGAAGCCTCGCTATTACGCCCCGCGTACGAAGAAGCTACGCCCCGCGTAACCTCGGTCTGATCCATCCGACGAGTGCGAGCCAGCTGGTGCGAGCTGGCAACCTTATCCGAACCATTACGCCCCGCATAGGTCCGAGGTACGCCCAGCGTACCGAGGCCTCGCAGGACTATAAAAGGAGGCCGAGACTTCATCATTTTTCACACCTTTTTCACTTCTCTCTCTAACTTCTTTCTCTCTCTACAACCCCAAAACACCCCTAAACCCTAGTTAAGCCCCTTAGCACCCTAGGGAAGCCCCGAGGCTCCCGGAGTCCCGAGAAAAAGGAGTTTTTCGGTTTCGAAACGCTGCTCCAATTAAGTCCCGGTTTTCGATAAAATTCGCTGTAAGTATGCTACACTTACGCAATTTTTAATATAGCTGTCATATAATTATATGAATGTTATTAGGTCCTTAAAATAATTATTTTGGCTATTATTATGAGTTATATCGAGTATTATTAACGCTTAATAATACTCGGACTAATTAATTTGTCGCGGTTATCATTAAACTAAACCCTAGTGGTATCGATACTAGGTTTTATCGAAGGAATATCATTTTGAGAGTATCGAAGCGTTGTCCGAGTGCTGAGTCACCACCTAATCAGGTGAGTGCATAGTTACTTTCAGCTTACACATAGATATGAAGTATTTTATATAAATTACGTGCTATGTGTGCATATTATCTGAATACTTGCTATCTATGCTGGATAAACTTTGTTATACATGTTTTCAATGATTTAAACTGTATATGTATTTTATATCTACAAAAATGTTGGGGTAAAACATGGGTAGATGTAATAGGTGATGTGTGATAAAATGATGAGAGGCCTCGATGTTGATGTTGTTGATTCTGTCATCTAGCGGAGTATGGATGACAACCACGGACTCTTCTAGACAGTCCAGTGGAACACTAGCAGGCTCGCAACCTGTAGGTGTTTGTGAACAATGTGTTCACCGGTGTACTCCATCCCCCACATGGTTGCCTTTAGGACATTTATTGCTGAGGAATCCCCTTAGCAGTAGTGTCCGTCCCGATGATGATCCTCAGGCTAGGTCCCTTATGATAGGTGTTTAGGGACGTAAAGTGAGGATAACGGGAACGGGTAATCGGGTTATTGTTGATTGATGAAATTAATAAACTTATTTATTGTGGGTTGAAAACCCTATGTGCTCACCAGGCTCCCAAGCCTGACCCACTCAGTTTTATGTATTACAGGTAGTGGCGCATGAGCATAGGTGTGATGTTTTGGACGAGAGATTACGGATATAGGTCTGTAGATATGAAATAATGTAGTAAGGCTTATATTGTACTGTTTATGCTTTTGATCTGTACGAACATGACATCCCGAGTCTTTTAATGAAATACATTTCTATGGAAATGTTTTTGATAAATCTTTATCATATTTTTGTTTTGGGACAAATTCCGCAACACTTTCATTTAAAATGTAACTCTGATTTTTAAACAAAGCATAAACAAACCGGTCTTTTCTGGCCGTGATTTTGGGGATGTCACATAATGTATGTTCTCTCTATCTAGCAAGTATTGACTCATGAATGAACTGACTCATTGTATGATATCGCGTTCTAGTAATAGTTCTAGTATCTTCCTAAACTACCCCTATGGTAGTTTACTAGTAATCTAACTGGTACGTATGAACATGGATATTTACCCTTGCTACCCAAGGGCATTGGATGTACTGGAAGGACCTTTATGACTATATATGTACACATGATATATAACTAATATTTAAACGACCTTCGAACGGGTACCCGATATCCCACCAGACCACATCCAAATCGAGGAAAAGGAAATAGGGTGGATAGCCTTCCTAAGTCCTTTCAACATTGCTTATATAACTATACATATATAGGCATGCAATTTATAATATAAAAGCATAAAATAAGTTTTGTAAAACCTTTGAACATAATTATTATCTAAGGAAAAGATCGACTGGATGTCAATCTATAAAACGGTTTGAAGGCATGGGTTTGAATAAACAGTTTAAGTATAAGGAAACATTTGTTTGAAACACAATTGTAAATGAGTTTGAATGGAAACATACAAAGTAAAATGTACAGTTTAATAAGGAGTTTTAAACATAATAAGTGTTTACGATGAACATTTGAAGGAAATTGTTTGGTAAAACGGCTAATGAGTAGCCAATCATTTGAATGTTGTTTATTAATCACAAGTGATTGATATAATAACTAGCATGATTCTACTAGTATCCCCCCATAAAACATTTAAAAACAGTTAAAACATTGAATAAGGGGTATGAACTCACCTGTTATGGGTGATACGGATGAACCGAAGAGGTAGGACTGCTAGGTGTCAAGTGAAGACTTTAGACACACACAATGGTCCTAATTACATATGAAGACATATGTATATAAACAATTAGTGATTATAACACCAATTAAACATGTATAATCATCCTAATGCGAGGAAAACACTTTTCGTCAAGTGCTTGGAGGCTAATGGGTTGCAACAAAGGAGTGCAAGACCTCTTATGGGAGTTTATGGTCAAAAGACCATATGTGTTGGAGTTTACGGCCCAGGGGAGTAAACTCCTGGCCGTAAACTCTCTATAGGGTCACTAAATGAACCTTAAAATTATTACAACTTAAGTGGTGAAGTGCTTCAAGGCTTAAACAAGTGTTTGGGCTTCCTTTTAACTCCTTTTAGGAGTTCACGGCCTTGGGACCAATCCCTTGGAGATTACAGTCGTAATCTACCTTGGGAGGGTGTTTGTGGTGTTTTCAAGTCCCTGATTTATCTAAGAATGAATCAAGGAAATTGTCTAAGGCTATAGGAGAGTTTATAGCACCATTTGGCACTATTATTTGGAGTTCACGGCCCTGGAACTTCTTGGGCCATGAACACCTTTTTCTTGGTGTTCTAAAGGTGTTTGCTAGTCCTAAACACACTAGGGTACTTGTCTAAATTAGTCTCTTGGCTTAAGGAAAGTTTTTAGGGCATTTTGACACTTAATGTAACGACCCAAAAATCATAACTAAAAATTTCTTTTTAAAACATTACTAAAACCATATTTATAAAAACGTATCATAAGTCATAACATAACTTTCGAGTATTAGATTCAAAACATAATCTCATTATCAGAGTAAAACATTTCCCAGGCTAACTGACTATGGTGTGTGCACTGCAATCTCTCCGAGCTCCTCTTTTGAAAACTGAGTACCTGAAACCAAAACTGAAAACCGTAAGCACGAAGCTTAGTGAGCTCCCCCAAACTACCACATACCGAACAATAACATATAAAACACATACTGGGCCTTGCCCACTACATCGGACCGAGGTCCGGACTAACTGGGGCCTTGCCCCTGCATCAGACCGAAGTCCGGAAACTGACTGGGACCTTGTCCCCTGCATCGGAACAAAGTCCGGACTAACTGGGGCCTTGCCCCCTGCATCGGACCGAAGTCCGGACTAACTGACTGGGACCTTGTCAACTGCATCGGACCGAAGTCCGGACTAACTGGGGCCTTGCCCCCTGCATCGGACCGAAGTCCGGACTAACTGACTGGGACCTTGTCCCCTGCATCGGACCGAAGTCCGGACTAACTGGAGCCTTGCCCCCTACATCGGACCGAAGTCCGGAACTAACTGAACAAGACATAACATAAACATATCAACTAGCATGAACATGCATATACTGCATACTGCATCGGGCCGTAACCCGGAACACATAACACATAAATCCTGTCTGAGCCACGAAGGCATCAAACATACTAACTACTGCATCGGCCTAAAATCCGGAAACTACTGCTAGCTAAACGGGTCGGCATTGTGGCCTTAGACCCGTTCCTACTGGAAGGAAACTCACCTAAACTGCTGAGCTCCGCCGATAATCCTCTGGCTGCTGGTCGACAATCCCCTGAGTCGCTGCTCCTCCAGCTCTCCGAGCTACCAATATCAATATGACACTTAGTCTGACAGTCCTCTAAAAGTCAACAAGGTCAACTCTGGTCAAAGTCAAAGTCCTGGTAAAAGTCAACCTTCCAGGTCAACCCTACTCGCCGAGTCCACCTAATGACTCGACGAGTTCATATGCTCAGGGTCTTTCTATTCGCGACTCGACTCGCCGAGTCAGTCCATGACTCGCCGAGTCCAACTATTTCCGAGTCCTGACCTGTCCAACTCGCTGAGTCTCCACCCGACTCACTGATTCGAATCTCAACTCGAAGGGATTGGGGTTCCGCGACCTGACTCGCCGAGTCCACTAATAGACTCGCCGAGTCCAAGGAAATCTTCAACCAACTCGTCGAGTTGTTCTTCCAACTCACTGAGTTCATGCTTAACTTCATCCGACTCGACGAGTTGTTCATCCCACTCGTCGAGTTCCTCCTCATCTTCATGCTACTCGCCGAGTCCACTCGAAGGACTCGCCGAGTCCATTCAGATCTACATACATGCAGAGGACTTTTGAGTCATGCATGGACTCCAAACTGTAGATCCACTCTTCTAAAGCCTATTCCTTACGTAAAGTGGCAAACTTTACGTGTAGGTAACGAGATCTAGGCTCAAATCACTATAAACTAGGGTTTGAGACAAAGGAGCTCAACAATCAACCCATAGACTGATGCTTTATGATTCTCTAGGCCAAGATACACATAGATCTGAAGTAGCAACTTCAGATCTGGGCTTCTAACTCGAAATGGTTCATAAACTTGTCCTAAAAGCCCCAAATCCCATGATAAAGGTTGATCTATATGCAAAAGAGGGAAGGTAGCGACTCATTACCTTCAAAAGCTCTGGAAGACCTCACAAACTCTGGATCTACTGCCAATTCTTGAATCCCCAATGTGTGCCTTCCTCCTTCTTCCTTCAAATCAACCAAATTAGCAAGAAAGCTTGATTGACCAACAATGGAGGCTTAGGGTTTTTGGTTCTGGACTATAGGGCCGCAAATGAGCCCTAGGGAAGAGATTAAGATGCTTAAATAGGGTACCAAGTCCCAAAATTAGGGTTTCCCAACCCAGACCTGACTCGCCGAGTCGGTCACTTGCTTTACACCCGGATCCCGCTTCGACTTGCCGAGTTCCTCTCTGAACTCGACGAGTCAACCCTCTTTAACTTAGGGTTTTTCCTTTCCTTTTTTGACCTTTCTGATTTCAGGTGTTACAACTCTCCCCCACTTAAACTAAACTTCGTCCTCGAAGTTTGCTATGGGCAACTGTCCTGCGAACTGCCTCTAACTCTCTGTCTGGGAAAACTAACACCCTTTTGTCCATCACTCTAGCCACTCACAGTGCTGGTCACTACTGTTGGTACATACTGAATCCTTCTCTTTTCCATAATTTCCTCAACGTTACTTCCTCCGACTGAAAATCCTGTTGCCCCTCATCCGCCTACCAGATGCACTGAGACTACCCAGGTCTAACTAATTTGTCGATATCTGAGTTACCAGACTCCCACCGGTCACTACACTCCATCGCAATATCCTAGTCGCTCCCAGCGACTCCTGAAGATACTTCGACTATCTATAACTATTCTATCCATTCTGCCATCCATACTGAATCGATGCTGCTGGAACCAGCCTACTTATCTCTCATTTGACTATTCAATTCCTACTAACTCGAGCCTTCCATCCTGAAAGAAAAGCTACCTGCCTAGCTATCCTTACAGATCACTTATACTTGGCAGAAGGCTCAACTGATCGTGCTGAGAGGGACTTGCCATTTCCAAATCAACCAACTATACCGTCAGCACTTGCATTCCAACACAAATACTAATACTGTCCAAAACTCTGAAACTATCCAAACACTGAACTGCCTGCAATACTGAACATGCCTGAAACTCTAAACTGCCTGAAACACTGAACTGACTGAAACACTGAACTGCCTGAAACACTGAACTGACTTAAACACTAAGCTGCCTGAAACACTGAACTGACTGAAACACTGAGTTGCCTGAAACACTGAACTGCCTGAAACACTGAACTGACATATGGCTGCTTCCCAAATATCTCGAGACCCTCCTGGTCTCCAGTCATTCGTCGGTTATTTGCAACACTGAGTTCCAACTCAACCGTGGAGTCAAAGGACTCCTCACTTAGTCGCTCCCACGACTTCTGAACGAAATCTTTCTCTGGAACTAGTTTCCACTAGTTATCCTGTCACTGTGGCTCTAACAACCTTCCGATCCAACCAATCGGGTCCATACGTCATATCCTGACATCATCAAATCCACGACTAACAACATGATGGCTCCCAGACTGACGGTAGCCCTTAACATACCTAAACCCCAACGGCCCACTGCTACTCTGATCTCATAACTGATGTGACGATCTATAGCCAAATTGCTGACTTAGCCATAACTGAACCATTTGGGAAATCTGAAATCTAACCCGTGGATTCCCATATCCTCACTGCTGCACCCGAACGGGTGGGAACTACTGCTTTCCCACGTCCAACAACACGCTCATGCTGCCTACCAATCTGATAAAGGTCACGGCTACACCCGCGGACTTACAACTCTCTAATACTATCTGGCTGCTAATGAATGCTACGGCTACCCCCGTAGACTTACAACACTCCACTACTATCTGACTGCTGGTGAATGCTACGGCTACCCCCGTAGACTTACAACACTCTACTACTTTCTGACTGCTAGTGAATGCTACGACTACCCCCGCAGACTTACAACACTCTAATACTTTCTGACTACTAGTGAATGCTACGGCTACCCCCGCAGACTTACAACACTACTACTACTACTATCTGATGACATCCTGACTATCCCTAGTCCTGTTAGGGATTCCTCATCCTGATTTCTCAAAACCAGCCCTCAGTCTTTGAATACTGCATCAACATCGACATCTTATATCCTTGATATACTAAGCGCTTCGTCGAGGAATTCTTCGGCTTGGTTCCCAAACCAACCGTCTACTAATCCGGATACAAGAAGCTATTGTTGGGAAGTTTCCAAACTCCCAACTCCTGAATCTACACAATTCTGCATGCTGACTCTGTCACTGGCTACTAATACGAAAGCATCTCTTACTAACCGTTCTCAGGATCCTCATTCCGATTCACTTGAGCCCTACAGGTGGTCCTCCAATCCTGGATTTCCAACCAGCTTCTAACCCTCTCGATTACATGAACTAACTGTTGGGAAGGTCCTCAAACTCCCAATTCTGAACTTCACAATCCATCAATCACTATGCTACTATCTTTTCTTCTCAGAGGCCGCACACTCATTTTGGGTCTACGTGGCTCTTATCCTTGTATACCCGGAGGGTTCTCCCCCACTTGGATTCGGCTAATTCCTTACTGCTCACTGGTCGAAAGGATTCCCAACATTCCTTCCATTAAAAGGGCGATATGCTGTCCGCCAACGTTTACCCTTGCCAGCGCTCCAACTAACTCTTATCAGATTCGCACCCTTCTTGCTTTCTGACTGAGCACCCTTCGATCCTTAATTGTATTTGCTTTAGGGACTACATCCCGAGAACCTGCGTTTGGGGTGCACATCCCCAACCCACTTCCTTACTGACCGCTAGCTACTCCACTAAAAACTCTGCATTATCACTACTGAGAATATAACTGATCATTACCCGACTAACGCCTTTCGCAAGTAGTAAGGCACTACTGAATCTTACACATACATGTTACAGTCACCGCATCTGAAGTAACCTGATCTAGAAGGAACGACCTCCAATTCACCATTCTAATCCCATGGTATGCAGATGGCATAACACTCCGTCACAAGTATGTAATATAATACCCCCAACACATATACTTATTGATATCAATGCAACAACATAACAAATAAATAACATGAATAATAATTGACAGGGAGGTAAAAGATACATACCTCCATCACTCAGCGCTGCTCGAATCCTTGCTGAAATCAACTGGAAAACTCGGCTCCGAGCCGTGGGCTCCCTTGCCCGGCCTCGGCAACCACTGGTGGTACTTGAAGTCCCAAGGGCAGGAGTTGGCATCTGCCCTGCTGTATACAAACTCGGACAGTGGTCCTTCTTGTGGCCCCTCTGACTGCAATGGAAACATATCGGATCAAGTCCATGGGCGATGGTAACAGTACAATCTCTGCTAAAATGGCCAATCTGGCCGCACTTGAAACATCCAGCATCACCACCACTTTTACGCCTGCATGTACCCATGTGCGTCCTACCACACTTCCCGCATCGACTGCGGCTCTGATAGTTCCTCGTCCTCAAATCCGACCCCTTGGGCCTCTTGCCCGAACCTACGGCTTCCTGAGTCTCATCCGTTTTCCTCTTCCTTTCCGATTCCCTGCCCGCCTCTCGTTCCTGCGTTCCCTTGTCGACACCGCTCGTCGACTGAACAACAGCTGTCTGATCCTAGAGCTTCGCAATCAACCTATCAGTGATCCTCACAACCATGTCGGGCAGATCCTCGCGAATGGCTCGTGTAACCTCTTTAACTATCCAATCATGCAAAGGTCTCTCTTGGAGACAGGGTGCCCCACTCACTCCTGTCCCCTGATGGCAAAAACTAGAAATGGGATCTCCTTTCCCGATGGATCCCTGAACTCCATAAGAATCGGGGTCTAGATGAGCCCCAATCTGTCCTGAAACTATCCCGGCCTCCAAGGCCTCAAGATGACTGTCCATGAGCTCCACAATGGCCTCTCTAACCGAACCGAAAATCACTGGAGTCTGATCAATGATGTTGCGCATGATCTCTGCGGAAATGAAATCCCTCATCTGATCCTCAAGCTGCCCGGCTCTAGAGTCTGAGCGAGATCCCTCCCCGGCACCTGAACTGCCAACTGATATCTCGCGCAACGTCACCATGCTGAAAATATAACAATTCCTGATCAATTTACACACTACTGCTGAGGGATCTCTCTCACACTCTACTAGTTCCATGGTTTTTCCTTGGCCCCTCTTGAATCGAGTACGGATCCTTTGCTTTCAGTAGTACAGGCCCATACTACCTTCCACATCTATCCATACTTTCCTCAAGAGTTACCTCAACTCCACCAAGTCCCCTTTTCTCTACTACTGATCTCTGCTACTCTCATCCTAGGCTTGCCCTAGGGAACCTCTGATTCCACCCAAACCAATCCTCAGCTGCTGAAGGCTTCCTCGTAATGCCAATTAGCCACCACCTGAATACCATCACATGCAATGAGGCTCGGATAATCCTTCGAGTAAAAGTCTCGTCCCTACAACGGTTAGACTCAAACGAGAGCTGCGCAGTAGGGCCAAATCCAACACTCTGAGATTATTCAACCCTGATCACATGTGATGTGACATATTCACCTAATGGCTAACTCCCATCACTCAGAGTCCCACAAAGCACAAAGCAAGCAACATTCGGATAAAGGAAACATACTCAGGCAAAACTATTCTCATAACAAGAAACTGTACTAGCATACAATGCTAAGCTCATACTATCAGGCATAACCTACACAGGCTATCCTACTACTGTCTACTCAATACTAGCATGAAATTCTTATCAAGCTGAAACATATAAAGCAGGCACATAAGGCATCCTACTAGATCCTTAGTCCTATACTAGCATGCTGTTCTACTGAAACTGAAACTGGAACTGGAACTAAAACTGAAACTGAAACTAATGATCATAAACTTGTATGGGTAATTTGGGAGTACTTACTTGAGCTCGGCTGATTGCATGCACCACACCCTTTTCTCTTTTCAAAATTCTTTTTGCTTTTTCTAAAACTCTTTTCTTCATACTTTTTCTAAAATTGTTTTCTTTTCTCAAAATTCTTTTGTAACCATGGTTTTTCTCTTGAAAACTTTATACCTCTTCCTTAGTTTGAGTTCAGACACACTCGGGAGTGCGCCCGAATCCCTCAAACCAAGGCTCTGATACCAACTTGTAACGACCCAAAAATCATAACTAAAAATTTCTTTTTAAAACATTACTAAAACCATATTTATAAAAAACGTATCATAAGTCATAACATAACTTTTGAGTATTAGATTCAAAACATAATCTCATTATCAGAGTAAAACATTTCCCAGGCTAACTGACTATGGTGTGTGCACTGCAATCTCTTCGAGCTCCTCTTTTGAAAACTGAGTACCTAAAACCAAAACTGAAAACTGTAAGCACGAAGCTTAGTGAGCTCCCCCAAACTACCACATACCGAACAATAACATATAAAACACATACTGGGCCTTGCCCACTGCATCGAACCGAGGTCCGGACTAACTGGGGCCTTGCCCCCTGCATCGGACCGAAGTCCGGAAACTGACTGGGACCTTGTACCCTGCATCGGACCAAAGTCCGGACTAACTGGGGCCTTGCCCCTGCATCGGACCGAAGTCCGGACTAACTGACTGGGACCTTGTCCCCTGCATCGGACCGAAGTCCGGACTAACTGGCTGGGGCCTTGCCCCTGCATCGGACCGAAGTCCGGACTAACTGACTGGGACCTTGTCCCCTGCATCGGACCGAAGTCCGGACTAACTGACTGGGACCTTGTCCCCTGCATCAGACCGAAGTCCGGACTAACTGGGGCCTTGCCCCCTGCATCGGACCGAAGTCCGGAACTAACTGAACAAGACATAACATAAACATATCAACTAGCATGAACACGCATATACTGCATACTGCATCGGGCCGTAACCCGAAACACATAACACATAAATCCTGTCTGAGCCACGAAGGCATCAAACATACTAAATACTGCATCAGACTAAAATCCGGAAACTACTGCTAGCTAAACGGGCTGACATTGTGGCTTTAGACCTGTTCCTACTGGAAGGAAACTCACCTAAACTGCTGAGCTCCGCCGATAATCCTCTGGCTGCTGATCGACAATCCCCTGAGTCGCTGCTCCTCCAGCTTTCCGAGCTACCAATATCAATATGACACTTAGTCTGACAGTCCTCTAAAAGTCAACAAGGTCAACTCTGGTCAAAGTCAAAGTCCTGGTAAAAGTCAACCTTCCAGGTCAACCCTACTCGCCGTGTCCACCTAATGACTCGCCGAGTTCATATGCTCAGGGTCTTTCTATTCGCGACTCGACTCGCCGAGTCAGTCCATGACTCACCGAGTCCAACTATTTCCGAGTCCTGACGTGTCCAACTCGCTGAGTCTCCACCCGACTCACTGATTCGAATCTCAACTCGAAGGGATTGGGGTTCCGCGACCTGACTCGCCGAGTCCACTAATAGACTCGCCGAGTCCAAGGCAATCTTCAACCAACTCGTCGAGTTGTTCTTCCAACTCGCTGAGTTCATGCTTAACTTCATCCGACTCGACGAGTTGTTCATCCCACTCGTCGAGTTCCTCCTCATCTTCATGCTACTTGCCGAGTCCACTCGAAGGACTCGCCGAGTCCATTCAGATCTACATACATGCAGAGGACTTTTGAGTCATGCATGGACTCCAAACTGTAGATCCACTCTTCTAAAGCCTATTACTTACGTAAAGTGGCAAACTTTACGTGTAGCTAACGAGATCTAGGCTCAAATCACTATAAACTAGGGTTTGAGACAAAGGGGCTCAACAATCAACCCATAGACTGATGCTTTATGATTCTCTAGGCCAAGATACACATAGATCTGAAGTAACAACTTCAGATCTGGGCTTCTAAATCGAAATGGTTCATAAACTTGTCCTAAAAGCCCCAAATCCCATGATAAAGGTTGATCTATATGCAAAAGAGGGAAGGTAGCGACTCATTACCTTCAAAAGCTCTGGAAGACCTCACAAACTCTGGATCTACTGCCAATTCTTGAATCCCCAATGTGTGCCTTCCTCCTTCTTCCTTCAAATCAACCAAATTGGCAAGAAAGCTTGATTGACCAACAATGGAGGCTTAGGGTTTTTGGTTCTAGACTATAGGGCCGCAAATGAGCCCTAGGGAAGAGATTAAGATGCTTAAATATGGTACCAAGTCCCGAAATTAGGGTTTCCTAACCCAGACCTGACTCGCCGAGTCCACTTGCCGACTCGGCGAGTCGGTCACTTGCTTTACACCCGGATCCCGCTTCGACTCGCCGAGTTCCTCCCTGGACTCGACGAGTCAACCCTCTTTAACTTAGGGTTTTTCCTTTCCTTTCTTGACCTTTCTGATTTCGGGTGTTACACTTAAAAATGGAGTTCACGGCCCAAGAACATCCTTGGCCGTGAACTCACTTCTAGCCTTTGTTTCTAATTGATTTTGTGGTCTAAACATGTAATGGTAGCTTCTAGTTTGAGTTCCAAGGCTTTGAGGGACATTAGGCAGTCTTTTGGCCCTTAAAAAGGAGTTTACTCTCCAAGTGTTCTTGGGCGGTAAACTCCCAAATCTTGGGGTTTTCATCCGATTTTGATGTTATAAAACACAATCCAAGCTATATAATACAACTAGATAGCAGTACTCACGATTTGAGATAAAAAACCGAAGATCCGTGAGAGAGAATTCGACTTTTCTCTAGTTGGAAATGTAACTAATGAATAAATATGGTTCAGATTTTTGGCAGAAAATATTTTATTCTCGGAATGAACTCTAGTATCATAGAGTATTGGAATAACAGTGTTGCACAAAACCCTAGTGCATCCACTCTCCTGATATCTCCTTAAGTGCTAATCCTGAAATATTCAAACTTATACCCAAAGTCTGGAATTTCACTGTAACTGTTCTAACTTCTTATTGGCTTTGATATGGTTTGTTCAGAATGGAAATTTCGGGTTGTCACAACCGGTTTCCAAAGGAATAACAAAATATGAATGGAATCCAATTCCTTGACCGACTATAAAACACCCAAATCCAACTTAACCATACAATATGCCATGTATTCATTATTATCACTAAAACACACATCCTATCAGTGGGGTAAGAAATAACAACTTTATTGTATACAATTGAGGAAAATTATCTAATACAGATTGATGTTTTATATACCCTATAAAAGTATGTTGCAAGTCTTTGTTGAGTTGAAAAGCTACATCCTGGTTTGTCTGGTGTCCCCAATGGAGGGGATCAAACCCTAAAACTGAAATGAATAGGACCGACATATGTACCAAACCTAACGCTATATGCTCTGATTCCTCTGATCATCTAAAAATTAAATCAAATGAAATAAAAGTCAGTACAAAGATGGGGGAGTAGGAAGAAACGATAATAGGGTTGACATCCTTTATGTAACTGATTCCAATCAAATGAAATTAAAGTCAATACAAAGGTGGGGGCGTACGAAGGCAACAAAAATACATATATTTTGCACTTACTTGAAGAATCATAAGCTCTAATCGATAACTTCATCCAGGAGATAGTCTTCAGCTCTTGTGCTGCTCCCATATTCCAATCGAACGATACCCTAGAAAGAAATTGGACCCAACTGACACTTGAAAAACAAAATCGACTCAATAGACAAAGGAACCAATACTTTGAACATACGTACCCTAGAAATCAGGGGAGAAAGCAACCCATCGTCCTCCTTGGTAATAACATCAGTTTGACCTTCGCCCTTTCTTTCACCTCGACAAATCAAAACCGGACACAAGGAAACTCTAAAATGTCAACCCAAGAGCATTCATCCAAGGACATTACATGTAAACTATTACCGCTCATCGAACTAATCTGTGGTAAAGTTGAAGGGTAGTCGACAGAAGAATAGATGTAGAATAGAGGAATGGATCGGAACAAAGAAAAAAATGAACAATGAAGAAGATAGGCGGTGGAAGCTCAAGTGGGGAATGAAGCGGTGGAGAGCACACTCATCCCGCTTTTATTGGTTACAATTGTCTGGGAGCATCGAACATAACATGTATACCACTAAATAAAATAAAAAATGAGATTGGTCCAATCAAGAGCAAGGACCGTTGAATTGGGAACTCTTTATTAATATAATTATATAATTAAAAAAAAGTAGTACATAAATAGATAATAAAAAAAATAAAAAGAAATAATAAGTTGGTTAATTGGTTTCATACGAGTCCACATATAAAAATGGGAAAGAATTCGAAACCCCATCCACTTTGGTGGGAGTCAAATGGAAGTGATATGTAGCTCCTCTTCCGTCTCCGTATTCGTCTCCCCCCGCAACAATCTCTGTTTCGCTCCTAAGGTATGCGCTCATCCTCAAATTTTCTTTTGATTAGTTCCATTTTCACAATTTCATTGCAATCGGGTATAGAATCCTTCTAATTTTGTTTGAATTTACCACCACATTCAACACATGAGCTTGACCTAGAATACATTGTTGCCTTTTTCTATACTTCAATCGCTTTATCCCTATCAATCCTTAATTGTTACTGGAAAGTATAAGTTGTGTGTAAGTAAAGTTGTAAAATGTGAAATGATCATGGAATGGCGATGAAATTACACAGTTATACTAGTACTATTGTTCACATTTTTGGATGTATTTTTTCTACAGGTGCTACCATGGAATTCTTTGCTTGTTAGCTCCGTAAAACCTCAAATTTGTAACTCGATTTCATGTGTAAGCTTAAATTCTAGCAATAGATTAGGAGCTTTCAACCCTAACAAGCAGCAGAACGGAAGTTTCTTCTGGTTGATAAGAAGTTTCAACAAACGATTCGCTTTCCAACATGTTGTGCTTTTTAGGAGGAATGGAAGGTTATTAACAAAGTTAAGGAATCATACTATCAACCTTCGGAAACTAGTTAAGAGTTCTGAGAAACTTAAAGATTTGTTTCCAGTTCTATTTGTCCGAATTGTCTTGGGAATGATGATCTTTATGGCAATCACTATTCCTGTTAGCAAATCTCCTTCCTGTAAGTTATTGATCTTTACATTTTTCTTCAAGGTATGATATGAAGATCTCCAATTTTATTCTGAGTTGATATGTAGGGGCACTTACTGAGGAGAATCTTTTATTCCTTGAGGCATGGAGAACAATTGATCGTGCATATGTTGACAAAAGCTTCAATGGTCAAAGTTGGTTTAGGTATAGAGAAAATGCACTGAGAAATGAACCAATGAACAATCGTGAACAAACATGTAAAATTTCATTCTTTCAATTTCTTTCATTTTCTTTACTAATAACAATTGTCTAAAACTTGTTTCTATCTTGGCATTCAGATGCAGCAATAAAGAAGATGCTTGCCACCTTAGATGACCCTTTCACCCGTTTTTTAGAGCCTGAAAAGTTCAAAAGTTTAAGGGTATGAAAAATTGAAAATGAAGCTGACTATATTTCAATGAGATTTACTTTCTTTTTTAAACAAATATGTTTTATGAAGGCAGTCAGGAACACAAGGTGCACTTACAGGGGTAGGATTGTCAATTGGTTACCCAACTGGAAATGATGGAGCTCTTTCTGGACTTATGGTTATTTCAGCTTCTCCAGGTGGGCCCGCAAGTCGGGCTTCCATTGCCCCTGGTGATTTAATTCTAGCCATTGATGATTTTAGTACAGAAACAATGGATATTTATGATGCAGCTGAACGCTTACAGTAAGTTATATACTTATATATATTATATACTTTAACATTTTCAAATAAAGAAATAGATATTAAAAATTTAAAATCTTGAAGTTAGTTATAAAAAATCTAACTAATTTGCAGGGGGGCTGAAGGAAGTGAAGTACAGTTAAAAATACAAAGTGGGCCCGAGATAAAGCAATTATCTTTAACGTATATCAGTTTTCTTTCTTTCTTTCTTTCATTTAAATTATAAATTTATAACAAAAAATGTTTATTGAGATTAAAATTATGTGATATGAAGGAGGGAAAATATTTCATTAAATCCAGTGAGGTCAAGAGTGTGTGAGACACCTGGCATGGGGAAGGGTACCTCAAAGATTGGATACATCAAATTAACATCATTCAACCAAAATGCTTCTGGTAATATTTTAAAAGCAATTCTTTTACTATATTAATTTTTTTTATAAAAATTGCTTCTAACTTGTAACAAATTTTACTCTTTCTAGCTGCTGTGAAGGAAGCAATTGAGACTTTAAGAAGAGACAATGTTGATGCATTTGTCTTGGACCTTCGCAACAATAGGTAATAATATTTTATAAAAAATAAAAATTAGTGTTTTTTGGGCTTAACACTTTTTAAAAAGCTGATAAAAAATTTGATGCAGTGGTGGTCTTTTTCCTGAAGGAATTGAAATTGCTAGGATTTGGTAAGCCTTTTTGTTCTTCTGACTTTCTCTCTGTTAAGAACTAAAAAAGATTTTTCTTTTTTATTTATTTTTATATTTTTTAAAATTATATGAAACAGGTTGAATAAGGGTGTGATTGTGTACATATGCGATAGTCGTGGAGTTAGAGATATATATGACACTGATGGAACAAATGCAATAGCAGCTTCAGAGCCTCTAGCTGTTTTGGTAATGCTAATAATTTTAATAATCAACAAGGGCAAATTTGGAAAAAGTCAAAAAGAAAATTAAGTCTTTTTGTATGTGTTTTAGGTGAACAAAGGAACTGCAAGTGCAAGTGAGATATTGGCTGGGGCATTGAAGGATAACAAGCGTGCAGTGCTTCTTGGGGAACCTACTTTTGGCAAAGGGTAATAAAGTAAATTTTCATTTAATGTTTTGTTCTTTTTTGGAAAGTCAAATATATTTATTTATTTTTAATTTACAGAAAAATACAATCGGTTTTTGAACTGTCTGATGGCTCTGGCTTAGCTGTTACTGTTGCTCGTTATGAAACCCCTGATCACATTGACATCAATAAGGTATGCATGTATGTATGTATGTATGTATGTATGTATGTATGTATGTATGTATGTATGTATGACCAAATATTGTATTGGTGTTGAGGAATGTAGGTTGGGATAACACCTGATCATCCATTGCCAGCATCATTTCCAAAGGACGATGACGGTTTTTGTGGGTGCATAGGGGACCCAGCATCTGGATGTTTTCTAAACAAAGTTGGATTATTTTCAAGATGATAAATTAAAGACTTGTGTTATGTAAATTAAAACTCGATTAAACATTTTATTTTGACTGTTGCTTACTTGTTCAAGATTCAAATCTGTATAGTTTTGAAAGAAATCTGAAAAATAAAAATGAAGTGGAACTCTTGTTATGAGCTAGTTGTTAATTAAATGGAGTATTTAGTTATTGTAGAAGATTGAACATGTGAGTTAGAATGTTATATACAGACACAAGACATGAAAGACCCTAACTTTCGTGTTTTTAAAAGACCCAAACTTTCATGCTTCACAATATAGTTACTTCAAAACATGTCAAGTTATAAGTCTAGTATTGAGTAAAGTATTAAGTAAAGTTAAGTAATATTTCAAATGTTGTAGCTTTCTTTTTTATTTTAATGAAATGCTTGTTTTTTTAACAGAATGTATTAAATTAGAAAAAAAATCAATCTTGACCCACCTCTGAAATTGACATTCATGTTGTGTGGTAAAAATGATGTGACAATGAGGTGGATGTCAAAAATCTGATGTGGAAGACGTATCATGTAAGGCATCACTCCCTTTAACCTAATGGGAACCCTATGAGTCAACTCTGTTATCACAAAACTAATTTTGTAAGTTTGTTTTCTTATAATAAAAATAGTTTGAAGGGCTAATCATATTAAACAGCTAAGTTTTTCAAATCCCTGATGTTTTACTATTTTCCTCATTTCGACTCATTTTATCTAATTTGTCTGAAAAACCCTCAAAACATGGCTATCCATATGTTTTATTTATTTATTTAAAATTTATTTTTTGGTAAACTAACATTTTTTTGAACCCTAACACATTTGAGAAAAACTTTGTCAAACAATTTCTTTTGGAAAATAAAAGCATTTGTCATTACCAGAAGATTTCATATAAACCCGATAAATAAGTTAAAACGAAAAAGTTGGTAAGCCTTTGACATAGTTGACCCTAGGGGTTAACTATGTAAATGATTCAATGTTTAAAAGGATTTAGAACTGATGTAAATGGTTTCGGTTCCGGCTCAATGTTGGAATCGATCGAAAGTGATTATGACTATTGTTATTAATTTTTTGAAACCGTTATCCGATGGGTACGTATTAAAACTGGTGTATATATATATATATATATATATATATATATATATATATATATATATACACACACACACACACACACAACCTGATGGAAAAATTGAAACTGATTATGATTTGATACGGTGAGACTTTGTTTTGTCAAATAGCACTATATAATATATACTGATGGTTAAACTTAAACATATTCATTTTAAGTGATTTGATACATTGAGATTTTGTTTCATTAAACACCACTATATAATTTTGAAGTTTAAAAGGATTTAACATCTTAACATCTTTTTGTTGTTCAAAAGTTAATGTTTTTTACTTTCTTTTTCCTTTTGCAGGGAGAGATGCTACATTGTGGATTGTAATTAGTAGTTATTTTGCGTATTTTGTATCTGAAATAGAACCGAATAGTTCCAAAAAGTTTAATAACCGGTTTGACTGACTCTTTGATTTCGGTTCATGTCAAATTAATGGAGTACATGTCCATGTTTACCACTTCATTTCTAATTAACCCTATTTGAGTTATATAAAAAAGATATTGTTATTAATAAATTGTTTTTTAATAAATATAAAATTATTTTGCAATTTTTATAAATTAATCAAATGATTTTCTAATTTAAATTAATCAAATGATTTTCTAATTATGTTTTATAAATCTTTTGTAAACCAAGATTTGAAAAAAATATACTAGTATTTAATTCAACAAAATCCCAAAAGAAATAAGAAAATGAAGAAATATAGAGGGGCTATTTGGGAAACTTACAATCGGCATTAAGGCATATATAAAGGAAATTTCAAGTGCACCTTCCTTTTTCTTCGACACGAACTTTTTGGAGAGAGAAAATGAAACCAATGCCAGTGGAATTGTTCGGAGAGATGGAAGAACAAGCATCAACGGTGGCTATGGACGTCGACGACGTCGAAGCACTCGATATTTTCGGAGAAGGACCTATCGCCGCCTTGGATCACCACCGCTTGACCGATTCCGATTTCTTTAACTCCTTCGAAGACGATTTCGACGACGCCGACATCAATTGATACTAATCTTACGGTCACATCTTTTATTTCTTTAAACTTTGTTTTACGTAATTCGAACGGTCAACGGTGTATTTTTTTCTTTGTTGTGATTGGTTTCCGATCCACAAATTCGCAAAACAGGAACAGATTGATCAATTTTATGAGAAATTTTGATTTTTCCACTGATGTAACGTTGAATTAGGGCTTGTTTTCGGAATTGAAATTGATTGCTTCAAATCATGCTACAAATTTGTTTTTTGAGAAGCCAGTATTGATATGTATTGTATTAGTTGAATGAATCTTCAACAAAATTGAAGATTGCAACTTGCAAGACGGTTTAGGGGTCGGAACCGGTTTGGAACCGGAACCGATTAAGCTGACCAGTAAGACTACACCACTACACCGGTGCCGTCCGGGTTTCCAGTAGGAAACCCGGTTTGGAAGTTGGAACCCGTACATATTATACTATGTGTTAAATCATAATTGAACTAGTCAATATTTTGAGCATAATAATATCAAATCAACAAATTAACCGAAAAACTTTAATACGAAATGAACCAACAAGTATTTAATAAAAAGTAATCATCGTATCAAAATAGAACAGAAATTGTAAAAAAAGAAAAAGGAAACCCAAAGCTATATCATCGTCCTTAAAGATGTCGTTGCAATTTAAACCATACCACTAGTACTAAATGTGGACTCGGAAACATGTCCAACAACAAAAAGAATTACAAATTGAAACAACTTTAATTTATAAACAAACTATGAAAGACTAAAAAAAAGTAGTAATTACCTTTCACGATCCGAGCAAGTATCCGGAGCCTTATCACGTTAACTTTATACTAGTCGAGGATATCAAAATCTTGTTTGTAAGCTACTTGATTCTCTTTCAAACAGCTTCTTAACTTGTTATCCTTTAGATCCGAGTTGCCACCTTTATCTTGTAAAAAACTAGGAAAGACCCACCTTCACATCCGAGTTGCCACTTTAATTTATAAACAAACTAGGAAAGACAAAAAAAAAAGTAGTAATTACCTTTCGCGATCTGAGCATGTACCCGAAGCCTTATCGCGTTAACTTCATACCAATCGTGATATCAAAATCTTGTTTATAAGCTACTTGATTCTCCTTCAAATAGCTTTTTAACTCGTTATCCTTCGGATCCGAGTTGCCACCTTACGTGTTAAAGAAATTATCGAAACAGTTGCTATCATCATCACAAGCAATGACCTTTTGATGACTTTCTTGTTGAAAAGACCCACCATTGTCAAATCTTTCCAAATAGGCCAAACAATTTCTCCATCCCATCTGGACTTCTCGAACTTGGCAAGCTTTAAACTCTTTGGCCGAGTTATTCATGTACTTGATCATTTTTGTAAATAATGTAACAATAAAGTTGACTTCATGGTAGGATCTAGCAAAACTCTTAAGTAAATAAATCATTCATCTTGTTGTAAGCACCCTAATGTTTGTCGTATTTCGCCCTCATGTCTGTTACCATTTCAATAAATCCGGTTATGGTTGACCAATTTCTTAGATGCATCTAAGACTTCTCGGATAAAGAGATCTACTAAAGGTTTTGATATAGCCAAAACAATCTCCGTTTTTGTCATAAAATCTTCAAGGAACTCATATATATATATATATATATATATATATATATATATATATATATATATATATATATATATATATATATATATCACACTGAAGTCAAAATGCTTTGGTACTCTACCAAGATCATTTTCATACACTTTATTCTATAAAAACACATAAAGCATGAATTAGGATTCATCACAATGTTGAAACAACATAAATTTAGCTATCATATCCCATGTTGTGGGTCTCTAACTCAATCAATTTGTAACAAAATAAGATATTTATATAGTCTAAAATGAAATACAAACACTAAACTACAAATTTGGAAAAAAATCATGTCATTCTGATTTCAAACGAATGGGTTATGAAAATTTAAAGAAGATGACATATTCAACACAATTAAAAAAAAAAAAAAATTCTTATACAAAATTCCATAAATGCCTCTCGTAGCTTGTATGTCAAAATGCTTTGGTACTCTACCTAGATCATTTTCATACACTTTTTTCTATAAAAACACATAAAGCATGAATTAGGATTCATCACAATGTTGAAACAACATAAATTTAGCTTTTATATCCCATGTTGTGGGTCTCTAACTCAATCAATATGTAACAAAATAAGATATTTATATAGTCTAAAATGAAATACAAACAATAAACTACAAATCTGAAAAAAGGTCATGTCATTCCGATTTCAAACGAATGGGTTATGAAAATTTAAAGAATATGACATATTCAACACAATTAAAAAAAAATACATCTTATGCAAATTTCCATAAACGCCTCTCGTAGCTTGTATGCAATCTTCAATAACTCGAAAGTCAATTTCCGTAAGGTAAGGGTGTTACTACATAAAAACTTCTTCATTTCTAACCCACAATCTTTCATAGTCTCTTTGAACTTGCTTATCTTTTGTGCCGATTGTATAATATACCTTACAGTTTTTTGGATACATTCGACATGGTAGTTGTTAAGTGCATTTTGTGTACCTTTTGTGCATCTTTTAGTCCCTTTTATGCATCTATTTAACATACATGTCCTTCATTTTTCTTGCATTTCATCAAATTCATGTTAGTCTTTAGAACAACCTTATTTGCAAACTTTCATGATCTTTTCAGGTAAACCAGAGGTTGGAACGCGCTTTGGGAGGTGCTGAGAAGCATGCGTGAAGATTTTGGGATGATCGGACTCAAAACAGAAAAGTTGAAAAAATCAAGATTGGACATGGAGATAGGAGCATACACGGGTCGTGTTCAGTTTGTACTGGAAAATGCATACGGGTCTTGTTTGACCAAGAAGAGGTTGTTGACTATGCTGAGCACGACCCGTGTCAGTTTAGCCTATTCTGACACAGGCCGTGTTGGCCCAGATGAGCATTTTCGAGCATTATGCTTTGGAAGAAAACACGAGGATGGCACGTCCAATTTTCACTCAACACGACCCATGTTGATTTACTCTATTTTAACACGGGGCGTGTTCATCCCTAAAACCAACTTTTGACAGTTTTCCCTATCTTTCATATTATGGGATTTGGGGCATTTTGAGACTTAGACTTCATTTCTAGAGCACGAGAGAAGGGCAATTTTCGAAGGTTTTTGCAAGGTTTCAATTGTAATCATTTAGAAACATTTGTTTTTGGATTTGTAAGTCTCGTATGTGGATTATTTCATCTTTTCTAGACATGTTGATTGTTCTAGTCATGTGTGGCTAGAACCCTAGTTTCTCCAACCTTATGTTTTGACTTCTTAGTTGTGATTTCAGTCATATGACTTGATGTTTGCTTTTAATTTCTATCTAGTGAATTTGATTTTGTTTTAATCGAATTTTTGATTCTAATTTGATTTTTATTGGCCATCTGAATTAGGTTTAGGTTATTCAAGTTATCTAATTGCAAAATCCGTAATCTTTTTGTGAATTGGACTAAGTAACAAGTACTAAACTGATTTCCATTGAATGAATTTAGTGCAAATCTTATTCACACACTCTTACGCTCTCGAGCTTGTGAGGAGCAGTGGGTGTTGTTGGGGACATTCACATAAAGTTTAATGCAATCTTTCAATCTAATTCCAAGAGCTTGTTTAGATTAGGTTAGTAAGGTTAGGGTTAATCAAAGCGGTTATTTTGGTTAATTAATGTAGTAAATTGGAAGTGTTAGAGTCTGTTAACACTTTAAAGTACCAACTTAGATAGAATTGAGCAAATATTTAGTAATCTTTGAATCACATTGCTAGTTGTCATACATAGAGTTGGAGTCCTTACAATTTTTGAATTTAATTCACTCATTTAGTCGATTACTTGTGTCTTTAATTATCAGTTCTAATCATTGCATTCAAAACCCTCATTTTCTTGTGATCAAAGTACCTTACATAAAGAGGTATAGACGTTATCCCTATGTCTCTGTGGATCGACCCTGCTTACCCTGTATTATCTATTAGTGCAATATAGCAGTGTTCTTTTGGAGTATTTTGTACCCCTTAATTTGTTGGGCTTGAGAACCTAATAATTTTTTTGGAATTTTAGCCCATTCATGACGATAAAGTTTGATATGAGGGCTATGAACCTTATGTGGAAATGATTTCAACCGTCATAAAGATTGGACAAGTTCTTAACTAAACAATTAATTGCCTTGTCGTTATCCACGAACATAAACATGACATCTTTTATACCCTATCCGCAAATGAAATCTAGTAATTCTTGGCCAATTTCCTATCCTTTGTAGCTATCTATCTCCTTAAAGATTGTTATTATCTTGTACGACACCCAATTTGTAACAACCCATTTTCACATTTCAGTAGGAATAATATGAGCATTTGTTTATAAACTTCGATGTAGAAATATATTACTTTTTGGCCAAAGTAATCATCATAAATATTTAGGAAACGTCAATACAGTTTCCCTAGCTATATAGAACGTTCGAATATGACTTCGTATGGAGAAGTTATGACTCTTCGAAGTCTCGCGTTCAATCCTAAACGACAAAACGCGTCGTAAAATATGAATAAGAGATGGATTACTTATTAGCCCAAGTAATTTAAACGAAAGTCGTAGTAGTCGTAAAAGCGAGAGCGTGCATATAGAGAACGCCTAAATTTGACTTCATATGAGGAAGTTATGGTTTTTTGAAGTTTTAGCGTAACAGTATGCGATACAAAAACCGAATTTTAAGTTGGTCGATTGTTAGGAAAAACAATTTAAATGAGAGTTGAAGATCTTGTGATTAGGATTCTGACGATATAAAGACAGTCGAGAACGGATGTCGTATGAAAAAGTTATGATTTTTACACGGAATTTAACAGTCTAAGTTTGTTAAAAATATAATTTTAAAAGTAAAGTGAGAACTAGCCGATGAAGTCTAAACAAAGTTGTGGATCTCGTTGATAACTATATGTAAATATAAAAAACGTCAAAAATGGAGTTTGTATGAAGAAGATACGCTTTTTTGAAGATTTCTCGGCGACGTCACATGTAGGAGGCACAACGCACGCTTCTAAAAGCCGGCCACGTCGATCCACTAAAAGTATGTCACGTGTCACGAGGAGAGTGGCCAACTAGAGCCAGGGCATGACACGTCTCTAGTCTATGCGTGACACACTTGCCCCGAAAATGCCCTATAAATAGTCTTTGCTGCCCTCATTCCTCTGCACACCATTTCTAAACTTTCTCTCTAATTCTTTGGCACGAAAATAGGTTTTTTCTTTGGGATTCCAAAGTATTTTAGTTTAGCAAAGCTTTGAGTATCTAGGCTCAACTAGTAGAAGCTATCAGGTCATAGTTTTGCCAGTGCAATCCCCCGGTTTTCGTTAGAAAATCTCAGTAAGTTAAACTATACTCATATTGCTTTAAATGTAACTTATATGTATACTCATAATCGATGTTATGAATATATAATTAAGATTTATCAATAATCTCAAGTATAATACTGATTGATCTAATTACGGGAGATGTGTGTAGAATGATCATGTTGGTTTGGTTGTTGGATTTCAAAAAAACTATATGTCGAAATGACCCTGCCTCCCAACTATCTTACATATCTGATCCTTATTTGATAGAACTATCGGTATTTATTGGGATTAATGAAAGATCTAACCTACCATAGTTGATTTTCACTGTAAACATATTAGGAAAACACTGTAAAAAACAAATCTTTGTTAACAAAAACTATTGTAATGAAAGATTTAGAAAAACCTACCATATTGTAGGTTGGAAGATCTTGATTAACTTAATTTTCTTTGCAAAATATCATGATCTTGACCTTTAACCTAGGGTAGATGATCAGGAAGAAGGTTACAGAAGTTGAATGTGGTTTTTTTGGGTTGATGATTGATTGTGTACTTGAAAAGTGATGGTATAGACAGTGTCTCACTAGTTAATGACAATGTTGATTATGGAGCAAACCACAAGGACCAAATATGTAATTTACTCAAAAACAAAATAAAAAACTGCTATTTAAAATGTAACTTTAGTCTTTATATATTTATTTATTTTCCGCGGGGAAGAAGGGAGTATATAAGAGCCGGAAAACCGAAAAACGTAAGGGAAGTCGTTTTCGTTGCTACTCTGGTCCTTCGACAAAGGAAACCCAAAAAAGTCGGACAGGTGAACAGAAAAAAACGAAACACGCCGATGAAATCAGGGTTTTCAATCACCGGAGAATGGTAGTGGGCGACGGAGAGGTTGCCGGAGGCCTTTCTCTAGAATAATTTTGTCACCTGCAACGTTCCCCCCATAAATTTAGACAATCAGAATCATCATTCCTCTTTCATTAATCTCTACCATTTTATTGATGGTAAAACGATTTGAAACAGACTTCCTTCTATCTGAATATAAATTAGATCTTTCTACATTGTAATAAGGAGATCGGTGGTGTTCAATTCGAAGTTTTTCTGCTCTACGTTTCAATTGTTCCCAAAATGGTGAGTTGTTTCTAATATATCATCGTCAGTCCAGATTATTGTCCCGATATCTATCCACATTGGTATTAAAACCTTGTCCTGATTGTTTATGGTACATTGTTACAAAGCCAGATGCTGTTGAATCACCATTGATGACCTAATTGTTACTTATATGCATTTTGTGTATTTTTTTTTTTTCTGGAGAAGTGTATTTACACAATCAGTTACTGTGAATTGTCACTTGGAAGCTTCGTTTTTTCAAATAGCTCTAAAATTTCCATTAAAGATGAATAAACATTCAATTTGTGAATTGTCATGCAGGCTACTGCATCCAATATCATAGTAGGATCTCAAGTCTGGGTGGAGGATAATGAGGTAGCTTGGATAGATGGTGATGTTCTTGAAATGAATGACAAAGAAATAAAAGTAAAATGCTCAAATGGACAAGAAGTAAGTTAAAGATTGTTTAGATGACAAAGTTTAACCAAAATACTTTAAAACCTTTTTGGTTGTTTTTTACTGTTACTGTTACTATTCTTTTTGGTTCTTTTTATATTTTCTAATACATTTGTATCGTATAGGTTGTTACAAATGTGTCCCGTGTGTATCCAAAAGATCCAGAAGCATCCGAATGTGGAGTGGATGATATGACAAAATTGGCTTATCTTCATGAACCTGGTGTTCTACAAAATTTAAAAAGTCGTTTTGATATGAATGAAATTTATACTTACACAGGAAATATATTGATTGCTGTGAATCCTTTCCAAAGATTACCTCATTATTATGAAAAAGAAGTGATGAAGAAATACAAAGGAGTAAATCTTGGTGACCTGAATCCACATCCTTATGCTATTGCAGATGCAGCATACAGGCATTTTTTCTTCCTGCTTATCTTAATGTTCAAATTACAGAAAAAAGAAAAAACCATCATATTTTGGGCAGTTTTGCAGCTTAACCACTAATATTTTATTTCTTCCACTTAAACCATAAAAGTTTCACACATTTTTCCAAATTAACCACTATGACTTGTTATATCAGGTTTCACTGACCATTTTGACCTGTCATATAAGTGGTTAACTCATGCTCTTTCCTTCTTCTCTCTTAAGTGCTTATCTTTTAAGGCATTAAGGACTTGTCTGAACGCAGGCAGATGGTTAATGAGGGAATAAGCCAATCAATTCTTGTAAGTGGAGAAAGTGGAGCTGGAAAAACAGAAGCATCAAAAAATCTTATGCAGTATCTTGCTTATATGGGAGGTCGCCCTGGAGCTGATGGAAGGAGTGTAGAACAACAAGTCCTAGAAGTATGCTATACTCTCCTTTCTGATCTTTACTGTTTTTAGTCTAAACTTGAAACATATATATAACTTATTTCAAGGTTTCATTTCAATTTTAGACATATATTAATCTCAATCACTAAATGAATCTGTTTGATACTATCTTTTTGGCAGTCTAATCCGGTTTTAGAAGCATTTGGGAATGCAAAGACTGTTAGGAACAACAATTCAAGGTTCATTCAAGCTTTAGACAAAATTGTATTTTTGAAAATTAAGTTTGTGTAACTGAATCTCATATTATTGCAGTCGTTTTGGTAAGTTTGTTGAGATCCAATTCAATGGACAAGGGAAGATATCTGGAGCTGCTATAAGAACTTATTTGCTTGAAAGATCACGTGTTTGTCAAGTTTCAGACCCTGAGAGAAGCTACCATTGCTTTTACATGCTCTGTGCTGCACCTCCTGAGGTAATATTAATAATCAGTTTTCTGCTTCCACCTTTTTCATCTGTTGCTTTTACAACCTTCAATGGTGTTTTTTTAGGTGTGTGAGAAGTATAAATTGGGGAACCCTAGGACATTTCGTTACCTTAATCAATCGAAATGCTATGAACTGGATGGATTAGATGAAGCAAAAGAGTACCTTTCAACCATTAAAGCCATGGATGTTGTTGGAATAAGTTCTGAGGAACAGGTAAGATAAATATATTACAATTTCTCAATAAAAGATTAAAATGTCACCTAAATTGTTTCTTTTTCCTTTTCCCATAGGAAGCTATATTCCGTGTAGTGGCTGCAATTCTTCACTTAGGGAATATTGAGTTCACTAGAGGGAGTGAACCAGATTCTTCTCAACCTAAGGATGATAAATCTAGATCTCATTTGAAAACTGCAGCAGAGCTTTTCATGTAGTTAGTCTTCTTTTAATCTGTTTTTCAGTTTATATTCTTACAAAAAGTCTTTCTTATAAAGTTTCAGATTTTGTTTAGGTGTGATGAGACAGCTCTCCAAGAGTCTTTCTGCAAGCGTGTGATTGTAACTCGTGGTGAGAGCATCACAAAATCCCTTGATCCAAATTCTGCAGCTCTTAATCGAGATGCTTTGGCCAAAATAGTTTACTCAAGATTATTTGATTGGTAAGTTTTTGATCTAAATAAAAAATTCTCTATTTTCTTTTTCGATTATAGGCTTATAGGCTATAGCTCAAGGTGTTTTTTTATTATTGTATCATTCAGGATTGTGAGCAAGATTAATAATTCTATTGGTCAAGATCCAAACTCCAAATTCTTAATTGGAGTTCTCGATATTTATGGATTTGAAAGCTTCAAGTCGAACAGGTGCTTAACTGGTATGCTTTTGGTTCATCATTTAAATAGGTTATTTATTGGACATCACTCCATAAAAGCCCCTAGTTAATGGTCTTGTTAATAAATCAGTCTAAAGTTTAGTTTGTGTTTTTGTGCCAAGTTATGGTCATAAATGTTAATTGGCTCTATTCATTATGCAGTTTTGAGCAATTTTGCATCAATCTGACTAATGAGAAACTCCAACAACATTTTAATCAGGTTTGTGAAATTTAATATATCCTAACATGTAGCATTATATGTTTTAAATCTTTGATAGAAAATGATTCTCTTTTTGTCTTTTTGCCAGCATGTTTTCAAGATGGAGCAAGAATTGTATACCAAAGAGGAAATCAATTGGAGTTACATAGAGTTTGTGGACAATCAAGACATTCTAGATCTCATTGAAAAGGTCTGCATATTCAGGGACAATTAAAAAAAAAAGAAAATTTTCTTTTATTTCATTTTATGCTCATATGTTGATCTAATCTATAAGCTTTTGATTGCTTCAGAAACCTGGGGGAATCCTAGCTCTATTAGATGAAGCTTGGTATGTATTCACTTTTTATATTGTTAGTATTTAGCTTTTACTTATTTGTTTCTTTATAATCAATTAATCATTCTCATGCAGCATGTTTCCAAGATCCACTCATATCACATTTGCTGAAAAGCTTTACCAAACATTCAAAGGTCATAAACGTTTTAGCAAACCAAAGCTAGCAAAAACAGACTTTACCATTTGTCATTATGCTGGTGATGTATGCATTTTTCTGTCTTTCTTTCTTTTGCTTCTTAATATAACTTAAATAAATAAATCCTATATAACTAACTACAAGTCTACAATATATATGTTTGGTTTCAGGTCACATATCAAACCGACTTCTTCTTGGATAAAAACAAGGACTATGTTGTTGCAGAACATCAGGCACTTTTGAGTGCTTCTAAGTGTTCCTTTGTATCAGGCTTATTCCCACCTCTTCCTGAAGATTCTTCTAAAGCTTCTAAGTTCATATCAATTGGTTCCCGATTCAAGGTCTAATTTGCTTCTCTCCTTATTCTCACATTTTTATAAAGACATTTTTTTTTAATGAATTAAACTTATTTTTGCATTTATCATCTTGGCAGCAACAATTACAAGCTTTACTTGAGACACTGAGTCACACAGAGCCACATTATGTTCGGTGTGTGAAACCGAATAATGTTCTAAAGCCTAATATATTTGAGAATCAGAACATATTGCAACAACTTCGATGTGGAGTAAGTAATAACTTTACCACTTATGCCCTTCTTATAATCTTTTTGTTTATTAAAAAAAAACACGAATTTCAGGGAGTGATGGAGGCAATCAGAATCAGTTGTGCTGGATTTCCCACTCGTAAACCGTTCCATGAATTTATCGAACGCTTTGAAATCCTTTCACCTGATGTTGTACATATGAGGTACTAATGTAGTTAGTTAGTTCATCATCAGTTATGATATGTTTTATGTTTATCTTTTATAGTTTTATTCATCTGTAGTGATGAGGTGGAGGCTTCAAAGATTCTGTTAGAGAAGGCTAACCTTGAAGGCTATCAGATTGGTAAAACAAAAGTGTTTCTGAGAGCTGGACAGATGGCAGAAATAGATGCTCGAAGAAGCGAGGTTTTAGGAAGATCAGCTTCTAAGATCCAAAATAAATTTCTTTCATATTCTGCTTGCAAGAAGTTTACCATGTTACGATCTGCAGCAATACCATTACAAGCTTTTTGTAGAGGTATAGACTATAGACAACTATCACCTTTCTATATGCAACTTTTGTGAGTTTCAAATAACCTCACTCCCACCTTTTTAGTATGACTCAGTTAATCACTGTTCCCACCTTTTTGGATGGGACAAAAGATTATAACTTTTGTGAGTTTTTCCATCATTATGCTTTTTGGTGTGACAAAAGATTGTTACTTTTGGGCGTTTTTCACCTTTTTACTTTTTGGAGAGATAAAAGATTGTAACTTTTGTGAGTTTTTCCACCTTTTTACTTTTTGGTGTGACAAAAGATTGTAACTTTTGGGTGTTTTCCACCTTTTTACTTTTTGGTGAGATAAAAGATTGTAACTTTTGTGAGTTTTTCCACTTTTTACTTTTTGGTGAGATAAAAGATTGTAACTTTTGGGAGTTTTTCCACCTTTTTGCTTTTTGGTGAGATAAAAGATTGTAACTTTTGTGAGTTTTTCCACCTTTTTACTTTTTGGTGTGACAAAAGATTGTAATTTTTCGGAGTTTTTCCATCTTTTTACTTTTTGGTGAGATAAAAGATTGTAACTTTTGTGAGTTTTTCCACCTTTTTACTTTTTGGTGTGACAAAAGATTGTAACTTTTCGGAGTTTTTCCACCTTTTTACTTTTTGGTGAGATAAAAGATTGTAACTTTTGTGAAATTTTCTACTTTTTTGCTTTTTAGTGAGATAAAAGATTGTAACTTTGTGAATTTTTCTACCTTTTTGCTTTTTGGTGAGACAAAAGATTGTAACTTTTGTGTGTTTTTCCACCTTTTTGCTTTTTGGTGTGACAAAAGATTGTAACTTTTGTAAGTTTTTTTTTACCTTTTTGCTTTTTGGTGTGACAAAAGATTGTAACTTTTGTAAGTTTTTTTTTACCTTTTTGCTTTTTGGTGAGATAAAAGATTGTAAATTTTGTGAGTTTTTCCACCTTTTTGATTTTTGGTGAGATAAAAGATTGTAATTTTTGGTGGGACAAAAGAATGTAACTTTTGTGAGTTTTTCCATTTCTTTGCTTTTTGGTGAGACAAAAGATTGTAACTTTTTGATGGGACAAAAGATTGTAATTTTTGGTGGGAAAAAAGATTGTAACTTTCGGGTGGGAGAAAGTTTCAAATGATCTGTGTCCCACCTTTTTGGATGGGACAAAAGATTGTAACTTTTTGTGAATTTTTCCACTTTTTTGCTTTTTGGTGAGATAAAAGATTGTAACTTTGTGAGTTTCAGTTAGTTTAATGGAACTATGAACCTAAGTTTTGTATGTAGCTTATATAATCTATTGTTACAGGGGAAGTTGCACGCTCTTGGTATCAGCGTAGGAGGAGAGAAGTGGCATGTTTGAGGATCCAGAAAATTGGACGCATGCATTATGATAGAAAAGCTTACAAATTCTTACACTCTTCAGCTATTCAAATTCAAAATGGAATGCGTGGGATGGCTGCACGCAAAGCATATAATCATAAAAGGCAAACAAAAGCTGCAATTGGCATCCAGGTATTGCAATTCCTTTCAGATTAAGGAATAAATGACAAACTGCTTTTCATTATTCTCTTTGAAATACTTTTTCACTTATACATAAACTAACCATGTTAAAACGACTCATTCCAATCCTTCAAGTCAACAAAACACAACAATGGAATGTAATGATTCATTCCATTCCTTTGTGATTCCATTCCATCATATCAACCAAACCCTATATACTATTTCTTAAACTGATATTGTTTGATGAACAACTTTCAGACTCGATCACGTCATCATCTGGCATGTCGTCGTTATTTGAAGATGAAGAAAGTGGCAATTTATGCTCAGTCTGTGTTAAGAAGAGACTTGGCACGCATTGAACTTAGGAACCTTAAAAAGGTCACTCTTTCACATGCTCTTTATTCTTTTATTATTCTACTCTTGAGCTTTATAACACAACCATGGTTAATTTCTTTTCCCTTTTTGAGTTTTTTAGTTATACTATATTCTAAGTATTCTTTTAGTGGAAAATTGCAAAAAATAGCAACATACTTTCCTCTATTTATTGATATTAACAATATGTAACCTGAAACTTGTAAAATGTCCACAAATGTTAAATTACATATTACTACTATTGGTAAAAGACATAAGTACGTTGCTATTATGAGTAAAAGAGAAAGTAAATTACCTATATTGCCCTTCATAAATGAGGCTTACAAATGTTTCATGTCATGTAGGCTGCAAAAGATACTCGTGCTCTTGAACAGTCTAAAGCTAAATTGGAAAGAGAACACAAAGAACTCACAATACGATTAGAACAGGAGGAACGCATGAGGGTAAATATTTTTGTTATTATTTTATATATAGTTTTGTTTGTTTTTGATTATTTAATTTGTATTTGACTTTTGTAGGCTGAGGCAGAAGAAGCTAAAAATAAGGAAAAGGCTATACTGGAGTCTAGTTTAAAGGAGATGAAAAGTCAATTGGTGATGCATAACAACTTGTTTTATTACTTTATATATATGAAATAAAAGATTACATAAAGCAAAAATTTAGTGTTAACTTTTTATTTTATTTTATTTATTGTTTGATTTGGTTTCAAAATTTGTAGGCAGAGGTGGAGGAAGCTAAAAAGAAGGAAAGTGAACAAATGCAATCGGCTTTGAAGGCTGTTGAAGTTCAATTGGTGCTTTGTAACTTTCTAACAACTTATTTTAAATACTTCTTTTAGTTTTTATTTTAGTTTTTAATGCTTCATTTTCTTTTTAATTTTGTAGGCTGAGGTGGAGGAAGTTAAAAAAAAGGAAAGTGAACAAATGCAATCTGCTTTGAAGGCTGTTGAAGTTCAATTGGTGCTTTGTAACTTTCTAACAACTTATTTTAAATACTTATTTTAGTTTTTAATGTTTCATTTTCTTTTTAATTTTGTAGGCTGAGGTGGAGGAAGCTAAAAGTACCGAAATTGCAAATCTGCAAACTACTTTAAAGGATGCAGAAACTCAATTGGTTCCCTTTTAACTTTCCACAACTTGTTTTATTTATTTATTTATACAAAACACATGAAATAAGAGATCACATAAAGAAAAACATTAATTTTAACTATAAACTATCTTTCCTTTGTTTTTGATTTTTTTGATTTGCTTTCAAATTTTGTAGGCTGATTTGGAGGAAGCTAAAACTAAGGAAACTACTCAACTACAGTCAGCTTTAAAGGATGTGGAGGAAAAATTTGTACTTTTTAACTCTTTACAACTTATTTTATTTCTTCATACACAAGCCATGAAATTTAAGATTATAAAAAGTTAAAACTATGTATTTTTTTGTTTTTCAATTTTTGTAGGTTGAAATGGAGGAAGCTAAAAATAAGGATATTGCAAATCTACATTCTACTTTGAAGGAGACTGAAGTTCAATTGGTGCTCTGTAACTTTCTGATAACTTTTTTTAATGTTATTTCACACAAAGCTTGAATTATGAGATTACGAAAAGCATAACTTATTTTTTTTTCTTTTAAAATTTATAGGAAGCTAAAAACAAAGAATCTGCAAAACTTCAATCTGATTTACAAGAGATGGAAGTTCAAGTCCAAGAAACTAAAGAACTATTAGAGTCTAAAAAGATAGAACTCGAGCAACTTCTTGCTACTCACAATGAGAAAGTAGAAAGCCTTACTGCTGATAATGTGAAATTCCAGGTTAGTTTTTGATCCTGCTTTGACGATTATACCCTCGTGTAATATGATTTATTGTATTTCATGGTATCTGAACACTTGCAGGAAAAGGTTAGTACACTAGAACAGGAAATTAATGAAACACAAACGAAATTGGAAGAAACCACAAAATTGAGTGAAGATAGGTTGAAGGAAGCCATGGAAGCAGAAAATCGGATAATTGATATAAAGATTGACATGCAAAGGTTTTATTCTGATATTATTTATGTTTTTCAAGCCTTTTATTACAAGTGAAAATTACAGGAAACATACTTTACTCTTTTTTCTCTTATTTCTTCAGTCTTCAAGAAAAAATTGCTGACATGGAAGCCGAGGAAGAGATTCTGAGACATAAGGTGATTTTATTGTGGACTTATTGATTTTGAATAAAAATGTTTTATAATCTTTTTTTGCTTTATAATAATCTAAAAGAGTAAAAAGACAACCCTTTTATTTGCAGCAACAAAGGAATGGAGGACCTTCAAAGGAATTTGATAGCAACTTGACAAATTCCACAATAGGAAAGGAGCGTGTACGTTTTTCGACTTTCATTTTTAATATTTTATTAATATTTATTTTGATTGTTTAAAAACTATTTTTTTGCCTTAAATTTCTCTATAGGATTTGGTTGATGCTCTTATGAAAGCTGCTACACAAGAACTTGGATTTTCTCAAGGGAAACCAGTTGCTACATATGTTATATACAAAAGTCTTTTACACTGGAAAACTTTTGAATTAGAAATAACAACCGTATTTGATCGTATTATCCAGACCATTGGTTCTTCAATAGAGGTGAGATGTTTATTTCTTTATTTAATAAATATTATATAAACTCAACACTAAATTAACTTGAATGTTATTTGTATTCTTACAGAAAAAAGAAGACATTAAACACATGGCTTATTGGCTCTCTTTTACTTCAACATTGTTTTTTCTGATTCAAAAAACTTTAAGTCCAGCTCCTCATAAACCCCAGCAGCCAACATCATTATTTGGAAGGATGACACAAGTACATAACATCTTATCCTTTTCCATATATTTTATAAAAACCAATGGCTACTTTTTATATTAATTTGTAAACTCTGTAGGGATTTCGATCAGCTTCCATTATTAGTATAGTGCATCATGTGGAGGCCAAATACCCAGCTTTGCTTTTTAAGAAGCAACTTGCAGTTTATGTTGAAAAATTATATGGATTTATTCGCAACAGCTTGAAGAAAGATTTGTCACATTTTCTTTCCTCTTGTATCCAGGTACCATATTTTTTTTTTGAAAAAAGTAGCATATTTTTGATAAATGCTAATTTCATAATTTCCTAAAAAATAAAATTCAGGCACCAATTACATCAGATGGTAAATCTTATCCAACTAGTTATTGGGAGAGCATAATTGAAAGCCTAAATGGTGTTCTTGATACACTAAAAGAATTCCATGTAAGTTATTATTATTTTTTTTACACAATATGTCATCTATAATTTTGAACTCTCTCTCACTTGTGTACATCCTCCTGTTTTCAGGTGCCACCTGTCATTATTCAGAAGGTTTTTGCTCAAGTTTACTCTTTCATTGATGTGCAACTCTTCAACAGGTAACCAGAGATTCTATTTCTAAGTTCTAACCATGTGAAACTAGTTTTATATAATATCATATATGATTATATAATCTTTTGGATTATAAAATATGGAACCTCAGCCTTCTTATGCATAAAGAGTGTTGTACACTTGGGAATGGGGAGTATGTGAAATCAGGGTTAGCTAAATTAGAAGCTTGGTGTACTAAGGCAACTGCAGAGGTACTAATTAATTTAGTTTTTCTTATTTAAATTTTGGTTGAAGTGAGTTGGTAGGTCTAACCACTTATTGACTCAGTATGCAGACTCAGCATCGGATGAACTTCAGCGTGTAAGACAGGCAGTTGGATTTCTGGTATGCTTGCTTATTTACTTTATCCAAAAATCCCCTAAAAAATCAAAACTAAACATGAATTTTTGAGTTTTTTCAGGTTATAGAAAAGAAGTCTAAAATCACATATGATCAACTCACAACTAATATATGTCCTGTAAGTCTCTTTTCTCCTTTTCTTTGAGTTGTGTAATGAATCTAAAGTAATAAGTTAAATGATATATATATATTTTTTGATTTTTTCAGGTTCTAAGTATTCAACAAATCCACAAAATCTGCACATTCTATGCAAATGACAATGAAGGAAGCAATAGCGTCCCCCCAGAAGTAAGGATAAAATAAGAGTTGTTTATTTCTAGATGCTTACCTGGCACTCATGGTTTTCAATAATATTAGGTTATTTCCAAGTTCAAAGTTCTAATGCATGAGGACACCGAAAGCCCTGATAGTGACTCCTATTTGTTGGATGACAATTCTAGGTGTGTATGTTTAATAGTAAATTGCGCATATATACATATAAACAATATTATGTATTTCAAAATAGTGAAAGGACTGATGGTGTTGAGTTAATTCCTATTTGGTTGCAGCACTTCTTTTCCAATTGAGGAAATTAGTAAGTCAATAAACGAGAAAGGTTTTTCAGACATGAAACCTCCAAATGAACTCCTTGAAAACCCTGAGTTTCAGTTTTTAAAGGAGTAGGGCTCTGTGGCTGTTTTTATTTATTAATTTTTTTGGTTGGAAGGACACACACACACACACACACACGCATGCATATTCATGGGAAAAGATTTCCCTTCCCAATCCAAAGTCCAAACCAAACCTTAATTGGTGCACCCCAACTCTCGCCAAACCTCATTGCGCACCTCCAAGTTTCACATTGTACATAACAAACCCTTATCTTTCAATTCTTAACGGAATACTCCCTCCCTCCATCACATGGCTTTTTCTCAGAAGCTCTTTACCCACAAACTTGGTGTAGCTTTTGTACCTACTTTACTTGAGGAAGGTCTTTTTGGTAATTTGCGACTCTTGAAAGATGATCAACACTGATGGCTGGATGAAACATCGCCAGCTGGCTATTGGATCTTCGACTCAAACTTGCAAAAAGTTTCAGAGGATTTTATTTTTCATCAATCCGTCTGTTATGGTGGAGATTTTGAGAGCTCTTCATGGAAAGTATAAGACCAATCAATCTTTCAGCCGGCAGCCGTTGGAGACTTGATGTCAAGCTCTCTTATCAATGACATTAAGTTCAGTGAAGATAATTTCCTTACAGCCATTGGAGACTTGATGAAAAACTTCTGCTTGGGTAATGTTGTAATATGGGCATTAAAACTTATACCCATGCCTCACCTTGGGTATGTATGCACATGGATACTTTTGAAAAAAAAATGTACTGTAAAAAGGATGTGTCTACATTTTTGTTATAGTATTAGACTATTAGTCATTTTGGGATGGAAACTCTCATATTTGTTTTGTAACATATGCTAAGGTCAGGTGCTTAATTAACAAAATCAAGTTATTATATAGAAATACAAAATATACTTTCACGCTAATATGAAAATATAATGCAATGCTTGGATTTCATATCATCATTTATTTTTACCATCATGAGGGAACAAATTAACTGATAAGTTAGGGGTGTTCATTTGATGGACCGGTTCCCATCCTATCCGATCCGTTCAAGTGAATCCAAATTGATTTTGGTTTTAAAGCATGGACCGGTCAACTCGGTTTTCAACACTTGAGACATTTAAAAAACTATATAGCTTGAATATTTGTCGGTCCTAAAAAATTTAAAAAAAAAACAAAATGGTTATTTGTAAATTAAAATTTGTAACACCTATATATATATATATATATATATATATATATATATATATATATATATATATATATATATATATATATATATATATATATATATATATATATATATATGGGAAAAGTAAATATACCGTTAAGGGTATATAAGATTAGGTACCAACTATTTAAAACTACGTAGTTTAGATTAGTGGGTTAATTTGCTAAATAAAATAAATCCTTATAAAAAAATATGTGGTTTCCTTAATCGTGATCACGTTCCAATAGTTCCATCATCAAGAAATCGGAATCTGGAATCGCAATACAAGGAGTTCAAAAAAAAATTGCAATTCACACGAATTAAAATAAAAAGAAGATTTCAATTCAATCATAATCTTGTTTCGTTGTTCTTTTCATTCTTACGACCTCTCTTTCAGGTAATATACAAACATGGGTTTTTTTATATCTACTAATTGCAATCTTCTTAGTTTGTATTTTTATATTATTAATTGGAATCGTTTGCAATTCATACACATATATTAAGTTTACAAAATTATTTGTAACCCTTAATTTCAATTCTTTGGTTCTGTGTGTGGTCTTTAATGCAGCGACATTTTTTTTGGCTGAAGGCATATACTTCATTAATAATGCAGCGGCATTTATTATTTTTTTTTTGCTATATACTTCATTAATAAAAACAGTTTGATCTTTTGATGGTTTAGGCAATTCATTATTCTAAAGAGCTAACTTCATGCCTTCTAAAGTCTTTGTTTTGGGTTAACTTGGATGAATTTGATCCAACTTATTGCAAACAATGAAAAATTGATAATAAAAAGCAACAAACAAATTGAATATGAAGTCATCGGTTGTAATGTTTTTTAACAAATGATCTTTTTATGTTCCGAGTTGTAATGTATTTTAACGAATGGTTTTTTTTCTGCTCCAATTCCATGGAAGCCAATTAACGTAAATCATACAAATTGTAATTCACATGAATTCATACAAATTGCAACTGACAAGAATTCATACAAACTAGGGGAAGTTTCCCGCGCCAAAGGCACGAGTTACAGGGAGTTGTAAGGTACATCGACAATGATAAGGAAAACGATAATGCTTTACTATATGTCAAAGTAGTAAATTGATATTAATGGCTTTAATTTACTTTTACATAGATGGATTAGAAAACATGTATGTATATAAAACATAAAGAGTACATAACTTGTTATTTATTTAGATGAGTTTCATACAGTGGTTGGAATAAGTGAGTCAGCAAAAAAACAAATATACATACTTCTTTGATGTTCAGTGGAGAGTCTTATGACATGAAAGAAAAAGATGTTCTTCATTATCATTTTGTGACCTTTGTTTGCATCTTTGATTTCGGCTTAATTTTTCTCGTAAGCCTTTCTTCGTTTTAGTATTTTTACCGTGTTTATAAATTAAAATTTTTACCATGTTTATAACTTGTTATTTATTGTGTTTTTTTATGTATAATGTTTCCATTATATTCAGTATAAATTTTTTTTGGTGTTAATCATCAAAACCCAAGTAGAATAACATTGCTTCTATGTGGGCATACTTATCTTTCATACCCTTCCAAACCATTATCGTGTAACAAATTGCTAAATTGACTTTCCTAATTGGTCATACAAGTAAAATAAACAATTAATCAGTGAAGAAACCTGTGGCTAGAATTACAAACTTAACTTTCCTAACAAAAACAATTAAAACCATAGTAATAGAACTTGTCTTCATTGCTTTAACAATATTTATGCTAAAATTGAAACCATATTTAGAACTGGGCAAGCCAAAACTAACTAGCGATCCACAAGCAATCTAGGAAGAGAAAAACAACCAGGAGCATCCACAAAATAAGGGAAAATGGAGGAAAACAAACCAGCAGCTGCAGAAGACCCAATCAAACTACTTTCTTTCAAATTTTGTAGTAACACGGTCACTTAATTCAATCAACACCCGAAATTGCATTTTTTCCTAGCAAAAGAATCAGTCTTTTTACATATTGGGACAAGATTTCACTAAGACATTTAATCAAACACCTAGTGTACATTACTATACATTACTAGAGACATTATATTTGAAAAGAAAATACACAGAAACTAATCACCATAGATGAACCTGCTATTGTTCAAACACCCCAATCTATAGAAATTACCTAATGCACACCAAGAAAAAAATTGAAGAAGATGAAATCAAAAAATGTCTCAACTTATCACCTGGTATCGTTCAAACACCCCAACCGATTCTAAATAAGATAGGTTTGCTTTATCAATCTTCGTGATTAATATTATTGGGAAGAATTGATGCATATACGCAATAAGAAAACTCCAACACTAAACTTTTTCAATCTTCGTGATTAATATTACCTTAAATCACAATCTTTTTCAAATCAAGAAGCATCGATAAGCCAAGGACCCTAGGACCCAATTCCAATTTTGTGATGGTGATTTCCGGTGAAGAGTGACAAGTGAGGAGGAAAGAATGAGTCGGCGACAGAGAAAGAATGGGATTACGATAAAGAAAGAACGAATCAACGAAAGAGAAAGAAGGAGATTTCTGTGAACTCTATGAATTGAATTCTAATTTCTATGAAATCGATTTGGTGAAGATGCGGATTTTTGGTGAAGAGTGAGAAGGGAAGAGGAAAACGGGTGGGTGGTGGTGGCGGATCGGAACGTCGGTCGGACAAGGGGTGAGAAATGTTACAGTTTTGAGGATCGGGTATACAAGGTTAGCACTTTACCATATATATATATATATATATATATATATATATATATATATATATATATATATATATATATATATATATACCTTAAAAAACATTTACAAGATTTTGCTGAATTTTAAGAGGTACAAGCTTTTATGCATCATATACAATAATTTTATGCATCGGAGAATAATAAATCTTATCCGGTCAAAGACAGATTTTGAATAGGTCTTCTAAGCTTATCTTCAAATTGAATGGGTTAAATATGAAAAAGTCAAATAAGATGATGATGATAAGATTTTGAATAGGTCAAAGTTTGACCAAGTGTTCCTCATATCCAATTGAATCGGTAAATACTAAATCTTATCCGGTCAACATTTATGAAAAAGTCAAATAAGATGATGATGATAAGATTTTGAATGGGTCAAAGTTTGACCAAGTGTTTCTCATATCCAATTGAATCGGTAAATACTAAATCTTATCCGGTCAACATTTATGAAAAAGTCAAATAAGATGATGATGATAAGATTTTGAATGGGTCAAACTTTGACCAAGTGTTCCTCATATCCAATTGATTCGCTAAATACTGAATCTGTCAATAATAATGATAAAGTCAAATAAGAGGATGATAAGATTTTGAATGGGTCAAAGTTTGACCAAGTGTTCTTCATATCCATTTGAATCGGTCTAATACGATGTACACATTATAAAACATTTTATATAAACCGGAAGAGGCGCATTGATCTAGCATTCGTCTATCATGAATGTCTTGCCATTGACCGCAAAACCTTGGTTCTCTCTCATGCTCGCTACCTCATCCTTTGTTTTTCTTTCTATTAAAATCGAATAAGCCCAAAAATGTCTTACGTTTAATCCTAGCCCAGGTATAAGAAATCTCTATATGTTCGTCATTTTGTTTAACAAATTTTTTATGTCATTTTTTTGATACGCACCCGTCGCTTTGCGCGGGTAAATGGCTAGTATATATATATATATATATATATATATATATATATATATATATATATATATATATATATATATATATATATATATATATATATATATATATATATATATTGAACATCTAAAATTTATATACCTCAAGACTAGCAATGAGGGCAAAAACATTAAACTTTGTAATTCTACTTTTAAGCGAGAGGAAAGGTGTCGTCTTAATAAAATCTACGATCTCAAACTTTCGCATAACCGAAATCAACACCACATCATGCATATCCAAAGGAACCCAACATGTCACTAACACCACAAGTTCCCGTCTTTCCTTACGTGTAGTCACCAAAAGCATGACATCCACCCAATACATCCATTTGGAAATAAAATGGACTCGAGGCACCACCACATCCACACTTCCACCACTACTGCACATGAGCATAACACGTTAATTTATATACATTCTTGTATAATATATGGTTCCCTTTATAACTTTTTGTGTCATATTTATACTAAAATATACTACCGTAATCCGTAAGGGTTTTTTCACAATTCAACATGATATCAAGCTACAATTCTCATCCTATACCCTACGTGACCGATCAAAGCAAATATATATATTTTTTCTTTTTCTCTTCATCCACTGCTACATGTGATTCTCTGTGGTTATCGTCAACCTCTCCTGACATTCTATTGATGCTAGAATCCAGTCATGGTTTTATAATATACATGACCCGAGTTTGCTCCAAATTATTTCTATGGATGATTGCACTACAAAGGACCTTTATGACAAATTGGTTGAGTTTTTTTCGCAACAACAAAAATGTCCCATATGCTTAAACTGCAAGACCAATTTCGTAATACTAAAAAAGGCTCTAGTTCCATTACCGAAATTTCAACACACTAAAAAAAAGCCGTTTCCATCTTTCCTTGAAGCCAAGAACATGCTCTTATTGCATGAATCCCACGAAGCTTCTACAAAGTTACCTCTTGACACTGTTAGTATTGACAGACCCTTCAATTGGCTTTTCACAAACAAACAAATAATAGAGCAAGGAATTAACAGAGATTAGGCAAATGTTTTTCTATATTATTCACTTCAACAGGGGATATAACCAACGTACACAATGCCTAGAATTTAAAGAAAGGAAATTGCAGGAAAATAGGAATTACCAACTACTTGCTAAATACCAGGGGCATATTTGTCACATGGCCTTGAGTTATTCTTCCTACTCAATTTAAACATGCAAAAAATTGAATAAAATACTTCTGAATTATTTTAACACTTTCCCCATTAATTCAGAAGTTAGTGATTGCCTTCACTCCAATCAGATCTCTCATTTCTTCATGCTTCACTCTTGCCATTGTCTCTGTGAGAATGTTTGCTTTCTGCTTCGCACCACACACATGACTTACTGTTATCTCCCCATTTTAACCACATTCTCTAATAAAGTGATACCTTATGTCAATGTGTTTGCTACGTGCATGGAACACCAGATTCTTCATTAATTCAAGAGCTGAGCGATTATCAATAAACAGAGCTACAGGTGGCACCTTTTGCCCGATTATTTCAGTGAGAAGTCTCCAAAGCCAAATACCTTAGCAAGCTGCCATGGTTGCTGCAATAAACTCTGCTTCATAGGACGACAAAGCTACATTGTGTTGCTTTTGTGAGACCCATGTTACTAGATTGCCATTCATGTAGAATGATGTCATGGTTTTAATTTATGTTTAAGGTCCTTCCGGTTCCAAGGGGAAGAGTTTGAGTTGACTGCATCGCACACGCCATGTGGATTCTGTTTATGAGACATACTCTGATTTTTATGATGTTTGACATATTCATTTTATTGGGTTGTATGAACAATGTTTTGGAATATTGTTTTTTACTTAAATAAAAAATGAAATTTTTGCGTCATAATTTTTGGATGCTTCATATATATATATATATATATATATATATATATATATATATATATATATATATATATATATTCTTGTATAGTATAGGGTTCCCCTTTTTAACTTTCTATATCACATGTGTACTGAAATATACTACCGCAATCCCTACGGGGTTTTCCACAATTCAATACATGTGATCGTCCAAATCAAAATTGGAGCTACAAGAAGCACAACCAATGCTCTCCAAATCGAAACCCCTTTTGAACAAATTTAGACGCGTTAGCAACATGTCTAACATAGCTCTTAACAAGAAAACATTAAGGTGCTGTTTGTTTTTCTAAAACCAAAATGTCTGCAGTCTACGGACCATATTTTCAAGCCATTGCAAAAGAAAAGGTGGACTAAACGTCTGCAATCTATATGAAAAAGACTGTTTGTTTTTTAACGTCTACAGACTCCTAAAATAAACTAGAATTTAAGTAAAATGATTTTACAACCTTAAATAGTTTTTCAACACTGAAATTAAAATAATTTCAATCTTAAAACATTGAAATAAAATCCATATTGTCACAAGCTTGTTAATTTCGGTCTTAAAACAATTAATCATCCCATAAGCTTGTCTCACTGTTTATGACAACCAATTAATCATCCCACAAGCTTGTTACTTTTTGTTTATGCATGTTATATTTTATTCTGTACTTTGTAAGATGTAGCATCCTTCGGTTCCAAGAATAAAAAAATAGAGTACACTAGACTTGTTAAATTAAACATGCAAACTCATTTTTCTAAAATATTGCATCAAACAAAAAAGCTCTATATTTAAGTCATAAAAGACTAGTTGTTAAATCAATAGATCTCGATAAAAATAAATGCACTAAAAATAAACGCACTAACTTATCATATATATGATCTATATACAGTTTCAAGAAAAGGAATTTCTCAAGTTCTTCTATCATTTCTAATTGCCAACAAAACAAGCCTTGAACTTAGACTATTTTACTTGTCCCTAATGGCATTTCCAGCCAATTCAAGTACCTACAAACAACAAAATCAATATTAGAAGATGTTATGTGATTAATAATTCAGATCAAACCAAGAAACTTTCATATTTAAGCATGATGTTCTTCATTATAATTTAAAACTTTAGAAAATTTGTATGTCCCTAGAAAATATAAATAAGAAAATGTCCATATACAAAATCCCTAGCTAAACAAATTATATACATATCTAGATTAAGCAAAAGATTAATAGAGAAAAATTAGTTCCAACAGCAATAACATCAGATTTCAACATTTCAACAAATTATATACATTTTCAGCAAATATAACATCAAATTAGAACAATCTCAACAAATTATATGGATTTTCAGCAAATATATATGATAATTAGCAACAATGAATATCTTGATTTCAGAGCATTAACAACAAACCCTAAAAAGATATCATCCGATTTTAGGGGAAAAAATTTTACTAACAACTTATCGGTAGCAGCAAACATCGCCGTCATTTGTGAGATGGTGTGCGATGGAGACGAAGGGCGTGACAAGCAGCGTTGATGTGAGTGGACGAAGGTAGATCAGATGTTCGATGGTGGAGGGAGCTGTCGATGGTAAGGAGGTGTTGATGGATGTTGGCGGTAGCTTTGGACGTCCTCCTAGATGGCGATGACGTCGACCACGGGTCTGGAGGACACCGTAAAGGAGAGGAGGAAGATGTCTGGTGAATGAGATGTTGTAGGGAAGCCGATATATGGAGAGAAAGATGTGAGTATTTTTTTAGGTTTAATAAAGCGTGGAGACATAAGAAGACTTAAGACTATGTCATTGTCATGAAGAACTCGCACATATGTTTCTATGTCTGCGGACTTCTGAAACACACACACTGCAAATCATTATATCTACACGATGCAGACAAAAGAGGACACGCAGATCTGCTGACAAAAATAAACAGCCCCTAACTTTCTTTGGAACTCCCTTACATCATCTAGGTTTATTTATTTATTTTTTATCAAAAGCAACTATGTTCCTTCATGAATTTGATCAATAACAGGCACTATACTAGACCAAACTCGTCTGCCTTTTCACATATCAATAATCCCTCCACTAACAACATTGTCCATCTTCACAACACGCGTCCAAAGATCGCCCCCGTTACTAATAAATCTCCAACGGCATTTCAAAAGTAAGGCTCGATTGAACCCTGCCAAAGACCCACCCCCAAACATCCTTTATCAAAATCAGGCAATACTTTATCCCATCGGATCCACAACATTCTTTCTTTTTTTTTTTTACCCAAATCGGCTTCTCAAAAGAAATTAGACCCCAACCGCATTGAGGAGCTTTAAAAAGGACATATAGTATATTCCAAGTAAGGGTCGATAAAATATTAAATTACATTATGTATGCATTAACACACCACATTCTTTTCAATAACATTTCATTCACAACATGCAATTCATAAATATTTCATAAGATACTTTACAAATCAGACGTATCATTTTATTCATGCACTAGAAATAGATAATATTTAATTTATGTTTAAAATTTAAGTTTCTTGATAACTTTTATCATGTTGAGCTAGATAGATTAGATTAGCTTTATCCGTTTTCTTTTCCAATAGTTTAGGAACTTTGTATCTTTTTAATCCCATTATGGGATCTGTCGATGAAGAGGAGAAAACCAACAATTCAATACCATCAAATTTATGATGGTATCAAAGCGGTTCAAGAAATTCTAAAACACAACAAAACAACAAAACAACATCACCTGTATCTTAATCGATGTCAGGCGAAAAGAAGACAGAAGGAGGAAGCTCCAGCAACCCCATTGATCACAATTCTCCCTATTATCTGCATCCATCTGACGTACCAAAACAACTACATGTCAACGACATCCTCACAGATTCCAATTATGTCGATTGGGCACAGGAGATGCAAAATTTCCTATTTGCAAAGAACAAAATAGAGTTTGTTGATGGAACTCTTGCAAAACCAGAAAAGGGGACTCCCGAATACATGCCGTGGATGCGGTGCGATGCCATGGTGAAAGGCTGGCTCGCCACCGCAATGGAAAAACGATACAGGATAGTGTCAAATATTCTACGACTGCCTCACAGATGTGGAAGGATTTGCATGAGAGATTTGGAAAAGAAAGCTCACCAAGGGCGTACGAATTGAGACAAAAAATATCCGCTGCTCGACAAAGCGGAACGACTGTCTCAACTTACTACACCAATCTGAGGTCCTTATGGGATGAGGCGTCGTCGATCTTGCCACTTCCGGTGTGCACTTGCAAGAATTGTACCTGCAAAAACGGGAAACGGATGCTAGAGTACCAAGAAAAGGAGTGCCTTTATCAATTTCTAATGGGGCTCGACTCTGATTTCAACGTAATTAGAACCCAGATTCTAGCGACCAAACCGATTCCATCCTTGGGAGCGGTGTACCACCTGGTTGCAGAGGACGAGAGACAGAGATCTATTTCCGGTGAAAGCAGATCGGCGCCGAAGGCTGCAACATTCAAGACCAGTCAAGGGAAAAATCCGACTTTCAATCAGAAGAACAACTGGAAGATCCAGAAAGAGAAGAAGGAGAACGATTACTGTACTCATTGTAATTGCTCAGGGCATAAACGCGATGGTTGTTTTAAACTGGTGGGCTACCCAGACTGGTGGCCCAACAAGAAGACTGAAAAAGGGAAGTCCACGGTTGCATTTGCAGATACAGACTCTAGCCCAATCCCAGATTTAACAAAAGACCAATATCAAATGTTTGTGCGCCATTTTGCAAACGACGAAAAAGAAACTCCAGTACGAAGTGCGAACATGGCAGGTAAATTAATTAATGAAGAGGACTGGGTCATCGATTCAGGTTGTACTAAGCATATAACTTATATTCCTAGTCTTCTTAAAAATAAAACCAACACTCCTTTTGAATCATCAGTGGTCATACCCAATGGTGATTCTATTCCTGTCAAAGGCAAAGGTGAAAGTATACTCCCAGGGGGAGTAAAATTAGATGGAGTTCTTTGTGTACCGGATTTCAAATGCAACTTACATTTGGTAAGTTGCATGACAAAAGACCTACAGTGTGCTATAACCTTTTTTCCTGACTTTTGTGTCATGCAGGCCCTCTACAAGAAGAACTTGATTGGAGCGGGTAGACGGGAAAGGGGGCTTTACCGGATGAGGTCAAATAAAGATAGACGAGCTATGCCGACAACTACAAGAACTTGGCATAAAAGGTTAGGACATGCCTCGAAGGGAAAGCTTTCAAATGTTGATTTTCTTAAAAGTAGTCCAATTGAATTTTGCAATAAGACTTGTGATTCGTGTGCCAGAGCCAAACTTATTAGAAACCCATTTCCCGTTAGTAATAATAAAAGTAAATTTGTATTTGATCTTATACACTATGACATATGGGGTGGTTATCGTGTACCATCTTACACAAAGGCAAATTATTTTCTCACAATTGTTGATGATCATAGTAGAGCAGTATGGGTTTTTCTCATAAAACACAAAAACGAAGCAAGTAAATGTCTTATTGATTTTCATAAAATGGTTAAGAATCAATTTGAGAAAAACATTAAGAAAATTAAATGCGATAATGGCGGAGAATTTACTTCAAATTTAATGCGCAATTTTTATAGTAAAGAAGGGATTTTATTAGAGACTTCATGCCCTCACACGCCTCAACAAAATGGCGTTGTTGAGAGAAAACATCGTCATCTACTTGAAACAGCTAGAGCTATCCGTTTTCAAGCAAGCATACCAAAAAGATTTTGGGGAGAATGCATTTTGACAGCAGCCTACATAATCAATCGGCTCCCATCAAAGGTAACAGACAACAAAACTCCCTATGAATTAATTTGGAACGAGAAACCAAAATATGATCACATGAAATTTTTTGGATGTTTGACTTATCACAAAAACATGAACTCTTTAGGTGATGAATTTGAAGAAAGAGGAAAACCGGGTATTTTCTTAGGCTACCCCTCGGGAACAAAAGTTTACAAAATTTTTGATATAAAAGAAAAGAAAATAGTCATTAGCCGAGATGTTATATTTTGTGAAAATATATTCCCATTCAAAGAAATAATTGTAGAAAATGACGAGCTGGATGAAATTCCATCTAAGGTTTTTGATGACATGACCCACGATCATGAAACCCAAATATTTGATGGTGGGTCCGCTGAAACAATTAATGAGCCCACTGAATTTTTAGCCCAAAGTGATCAGACTTCCGCTAGTGATTCAATTAATACCGAGAGCCCAAGCGCCGTTTTTGGGAGTCCACCTCAAACCGATATGGACAATGATTCTGGTCCAGTGAATAATGATGGCCCAATGTTTCAGCCTGTCACGAGTCCGACTGAACAACCAATCCATCAACCTTATTTTGATGACCTCGTTGAACCATAAAATTCAGAAAATCGAACTCGGAGCACTCGCACAAAATTTCAGCCTGCCAAATTTAAAGATTTTCAAGTAAAGCTACCCCCTTCCGTCAGTCACGATGCACCTGTTTCCAATCTAGAAACTTCTACGGTACACCTTATTTCCAATTTCGTGTCTTATAATAATTTTACTCACAATCACAAAGCCTTTTTAGTGGCCATTACTTCACATAGTGAGCCAACATCTTTTAGTCAGGCTTCAAAGGATGAGAAATGGCGTGTTGCATTGAAAAATGAAGCAACGACTCTTGAACAAAATGACACATGGGAGATAACGATGTTGCCAGAAGGAAAACGAGCCATAGATTCGAAATGGATCTATAAAATAAAATTCAAACCCGATGGCACTGTGGAAAGGTATAAAGCTAGACTTGTGGCGAAAGGTTTTACTCAAATGGAGGGTGTTGACTATCATGATACGTTTGCTCCAGTGGCGAAGCTTGTCACTGTTCGTACACTTTTAGCAGTGGCAGTCAAGAAGAACTGGTTCATTCACCAGTTAGATGTCAACAATGCCTTTTTGCACGGCGATTTGGAGGAAGAAGTGTACATGAAGATTCCTGAGGGATTTTCAGTTAAAGGTGATGATCGGGTCTGTCGCCTTAAAAAGTCTATTTATGGGCTCAAACAAGCTTCAAGAAATTAGTACCATAAGCTTACCAAGTTTCTTCTTAGCCTTGACTTTATGCAATCCAAAGCAGATCACTCCTTGTTCTTATGGAATAAAAATGGTGTTTATTTAACTCTGTTGGTGTATGTTGATGATGTTATCCTTGTGGGGAATGATCTACAACAAATTCAACGAACAAAAGACTTGTTGCATGAAGCTTTTACTATAAAAGATCTAGGAGAGTTGAAATACTTTCTTGGAATTGAAGTGGTTACTTCAAGATCTTCAAGTCAACATACAAGACTCGACTCCTTTGTTTTGTGATAACCAGGCGGCTAGGCATATAGCAAATAATCCAGTGTTTCATGAACGCACCAAACACGTGGAGATGGATTGTTTTTTTGTTCGAGAAAGAGTTCTTTCAAAAGAAATCATCCCTATGAAGATCGACAACAGACAACAAGTGGCCGACATTTTAACTAAAGGACTTGGAGCTCAACATCTTCTCTACCTACTTGGCAAGATGGTCATCATTAATTTACATGCTCCATCTTGAGGGGGAGTATTAGATAATATTTAATTTATGTTTAAAATTTAAGTTTCTTGATAACTTTTATCATGTTGAGCTAGATAAATTAGATTAACTTTATCCGTTTTCTTTTCCTATAGTTTAGGAACTTTGTATCTTTTAATCCCATTATGGGATCTGTCGATGAAGAGGAGAAAACCAACAATTCAATACCATCAAATTTATGAAAAAAAAACCTAATAGCAATCTATTTGGAGACGCAAGCAATTAGCTAAATAGATTGACAAGAACCCTAATTAATCTGAAATTCAAGATCCTAGACGATCATTTATCTATGCTTTAGTTTTTTAGGTTTGAACTACAGCAATATTTAACCTTTACATATAATTTATTTATATATATAATTAATTTCTTTTAATAAAATATGTAAAAAGAATTAATCGTGGACTAGGATTGCCACATGGACGCTCATCCAAAATTTGTGAAACATGCAATAATAATGATATATTTTAAATCATATAAATCAATTATATATGTATTTAGAATTCAGTTCTATCTCCTTCAATTGTTGAAGCTTTTGTTTTTAGTGGGTTTTGTTTCTGTTTTTTCCGATTAAAAAACAGTTCATTAAAGCAAACACCAAGCAGCTGCATCACCACGTTGCTAACAAAACAACAAAACAGGCTATACGTTCATGACGATTGCATTCGAAACTCAAAAGATTTCTAGTCTCAACACCCCACTAATCACTCATCACTCACCTGCTTCGACTTCATTTCTTAGCGAACACGTTTCCTCTCTCTCAAATATCTACAACATAAATCCACGCCATATATGTCATATTAACTTCATTTATCTTCTGCGAACATTATCGTCTCTCAAAGTTCAAGCCATGAGGAAAAACAGGAAACAGAGCATTGTGAAAGATGGGTACGAACCCTCTGCAGACGAAGACGAAGATAGTTATGAGAAATCGGACACTGAAAGAGCAGTTCCGGTGGAGATTTTTCGTCGGAGAAACAGGGGAAAACGCCGATTGAAGAAAAATGGTTGCAACTCACAGGATCCGTTGGTTGTATGTGGTGGCGATATCATGTTGACGATATTGAGCTTTCTTGACGCACACAGTGTGGCTTCATCACTTGTTGTTTCTCGTAGATGGCGTAGAGTTGCTTCCAGTGATACCATTTGGTCTGAAAAGGTCGACACACTTACTTCTACTTTCTTCTTTTTTGTTTCTTAAAATACTGCATTTGTTAACTTTTTTGATCACCATATGATATGTTTAGTGTGTTTGATATTGTGGTAATCATCAAGATTTTCTTTTTCTGTTGTTGATGCAAATAATGTTTGTAGTACTTGGTATTATAAGATTCTTGTGTGTATCTTTCTCTTGTTGACAATTACTAATTAGTAGTTTGTTTTTGTGTAGTAAGTTATGAAGAGCAAAGTAATGGCAAGTTTATAACAAAACTATGGAGGGTATATTCGGAAACTGCAAAGTAGTATGTAGGACATGATTGTTACATGGATAAAGATGACCCTTTTGCACTGTTTTAATTTAAAGATCATTGGTTTTGAATCTTTTTATTATTGGCATGCATATTCGATCTCATATATAACTTGTTTGAATCATGTCACAGAATAGTCATCATCGGTAGGATCATCGGTTTACGTAAAAGACCTAATTACCCTCTACCTTGCTTATAGATTAAAGAGCTATGGGCTGATAAAGCTCATCTACCTCGTTTTGCCCTAGTTGAGGGGTTGTCAAAGTTGTCTGCTTACACCTTATCCATTCACGATGGCAAACGGGTAAGACTCTTTAATTAATATAAGCAAGTGAGGTCTCAGGTTCAAATCTGGGTATGACATTTACCCTTTTATTTTATTTTATTTTAAATATTATATTAACAACATTTTTTCTCTCTTGGCTTATGTTCTTTATTAGAGTCGGATCGTGAAGGAAGATCTTTGGGATCATGCTTGGGAGTTTCACTTTAAAGAGGCACGTTCTTTTTTAATTTTGAGTTGCATTATTAAATGGTTAAATGCAAGAAATAGCAACATATTTTCATTTATTTGTTCACTGTAGCATTTTTTTTTTCTTATAGAGGAGTAATACTAGTACGTCGAAATATATATCTACACAATAATACCATTCTACTTCCAATTTCTTTTTTTATTAAGACATTGTATTTTGAACAATCTACCCGATTATAGCAATGAAAATTGATTTGTGAATTATAATTGGATATTGTTATAATTTGCTATATTTTTCAAAGTACAATGCTATAACAAAAAGAAATGCAAGTAGGATGCTATAATAAGAGCTAAAAAGCAAGAAATTGAATCATACTTCCTTTTCATATGTTAATTTCTTTCTATTGTAATTTCGTTTTTTCTTATGAAATCGTTGTACATTGAAAACTCTACCAGGTTATATCATTGTACCAGCTTTTTTTTTTACTTATTAAGACTTGTAGTTTGAAAAGTCTACCTAAATATATCGATGGCATAGTCCACTGATATTGTTATAATTTGCTAAGATTTCTCACAGTACATGAAGAAATTAAAGTAGGTGGTAAATAAACAAATAGACAAACGTCGTTTATAATTTTTTTGCATTTAATCCTTATCTCTATACTAATAAAAGAGTAACTCTTTTGCCATGTGTCACCATATTAGACATGTTAATTAATGTGTTGTCACTTGTCAATCTATTAGTTTTTCATTTTAAATTTATTAGACCTCCTCATTAATGTGATTCTATTTAAAATTTTAAATTTTAAATTTAAATTATTGTTTTCATTAATTCACAAATAAAAAATATCTAATATATATTAAAAATTAATTTTATATATTTATTTGAATCAATGATTATAATTTCACATAACTAATAAAAAATATCTCGTTAATAATTTATTTAAAATAACTTATTAATAATTTTGAGTTTTTACTATAAAAGTTTGACCGTGGTTCCCACGGGTTAAAAATTAGTTATGTAATCATGCACTATCTCGTTCATGGGATTTTGATATCTTAGAGCATCTCTTTGTAAAGACTTATGGTACTCCGTCCGTCCCAAATTAATTGTCTACTTTTGATTTTTGAAGTCTTTTTTCTTCAACTTTGACCTTAAATATTTTTATTTGTGTTATATATTATTTGATGAAACTTATAACAATGAAAAGACATTTAAAATTCAATCCATTCATATATTTTGTTTCAAGTATTATCTATCAAAAAGAAAAATATTTAAGGTCAAAATTGAACAATAAAGACTTGAAAAGTCAAATGTGGACAATTAATTTGGGACGGAGGTAGTATTTTCCAACTAGACTTTTCACTAACAAATTGATTAAAAAAAACTTTAAAAAACCTTTTACCCCAATGTATATAAAAAGTGTTTTTTCTAGTTTGCCAATAACCTTATTCAAAATGTAAAAATCTTTTCAAAAAGCTTGCATTGAAGATGCTCTTACAGGCTTCGTTGAATCTTATTATGACCCCAAGATTTCTTTCAATTTCAGAAACTCATAAGTTTTACATTTACATTAATTGCATTCAGGGTGCCCCAGAGTACTGGCGTGATTTGGATCCACACTGGAGAGGAACAGGGCAACCAATGCATCGCTACTTCCATGAAGATGGAAGTCAAACTGCTGATGTTGATGATCAGGTATGGGGAGGCCATGAATGCTGTTACTCCATTGTTACAAGCTTCTTAGCAGATGGAAGAATTCGGGAACATTATGTAAGAATCAACAGTTGGGCACAATTGTCTATTTCAAGGAGGCATGATTGGGGTTGGGAAATGTCAAATCGTTTCTGTTTCTACTCGAGTGTTCCCGATGCTTATAAGCCAGGTGGCACTGGTCCCTATCTTCCTGTTCATTAATTAATTTTTGTTTCTTGTTTTGTTTACCAAGTTTGTTTGCTATATGTGCGTATTTGGTTTGTGGAAATTGCAATGATTTTTTTTGGGAAGGTTCCAAGGTTACATATTCACCGATTACCGTTGATCTTGTTAAAAAACTCACAAGACAAATTTCCCAACATCACCATTTCTCATATCATTTTAGGATCAAGAAACAGGTGGTTTTTCATTTACTTACAAATTAAAACTCACTACAAAATCACTCAGATCAACACTCAATCTAACCTACTTCTAATCAACAACAACCAAAAGAACACTGATACATCTGCTAAATCACTCAACCCTCAGAACTCTTGTGAGATAAGAACGAGACACTTAAAAATGAGAGAAAACCCTAGATCTGATCTTTTCGTCTAACCACACACTTCATCCAGAACATTCTTCCCTTCTATTTATATCTTGGATAAAACCCACGAACTTAATCCGACCCAGACTTGATCCAGATTCAACCCGCGAGATTTCATTCCAACACCTGTATACACTTTTTACCCTTATAGAATACATACTTACACAATACACCCTTCACAACTTTCTTAATAAAATAAATATGAGATTGTAACAAATAACATTTTCAACATCCCCCCTCAATCGAAATATTTATTTTTTGAAAATATCTATAAGACCCATTTTATTAGATAAAAACTCATGTTGTTTTACACTTAAAGACTTTGTCAATATATCAGCATTTTGTTCATCAGAACCAATTTTCACAAGTTTTAAAACACCACTAGAAATTTTTTCTCTAACAAAATGCAGATCTATTTCAAAGTGTTTTGTCCTTTCATGAAACACAGGATTAAGGGCCAACTTAATTGTAGAACTATTATCACAAAAAACAGAAGCAGGAATAAGATTTTTAACCTCAAGTTCAACCAAAATTTTTAAAATCCAAATTATTTCACATGTGACAGAACCAAGAGCCCTGTATTCAGATTCAGTAGATGATCTGGACACAGTAGACTGCTTCTTACTTTTCCAAGAAATAAGACAATTATTCAGATATACCATATAACCAGATACAGACCTTCTTGTGGCTAAACATTTAGCCCAATCTGCATCCACAAAACCTTTTAATTCCAACTCACTTGATCTGGTTAAAGCAATTCCCTTCCCAGGGCTATTTTTCAAATACCTTAACAACCTAAAAGCAATATTTAAATGTAACTTTCTGGGACTATGCATATATTGACTAAGGACCTGAACTGCATATGAAATATCAGGTCTAGTAACAGTAAGATAAATGAGTTTACCCATTAGTTTCTGAAATTCAGTTTTATTTTTCAACAACTCATTTTTCCCATCACAATTATCAGAATTTATAACAAAATTTGTTTCCAAAGGTGTGGTTACAGGCTTACACCCAAGCATACCATATTCATGCAACAATTCAAGACAATATTTTCTTTGGTTTAAACATAAACCATTGTCAAATTTAACTACTTCAATCCCTAAAAAATATTTAAGTGTTCCAAGATCTTTGATTAAAAATTGACTACTCATGAAAGACTTTACCTTTTTTAATTCAACTTCACTATTTCCAGTTAAAATAATATCATCAACATACACTAGTAACACAGTTATTGAATCTTCAACTTTTCTAATGAACAATGAATAATCACTTATACTCTGTTTAAAACCAAACATAAACAAAGAAGCACAAAGTTTCTCATTCCATTTCCTAGGAGCCTGTTTCAGTCCATACAAAGACTTAGTAAGCTTACATACTCTCGTATCATTACTAGAGTAATAACCAGGTGGAAGCGACATATAAACATCTTCAGTAAGATCTCCATACAAAAAAGCATTATTAATATCCAATTGATATAGAGACCAAGAATAATGAACAGAAAGAGATATAACAATACGAACTGTTACAATTTTTGCAACAGGAGAAAACGTTTCTTCAAAATCAATCCCCTCTCTTTGATTATAACCTTTAGCAACTAATCGTGCTTTATATCTATCTATTTCACCATTTGACTTATATTTAATCTTATAAACCCATTTACATCCAATTGGCTTTCTATTTTTAGGCAAATCAGTTATCTCCCATGTATTATTACGATGAAGTGCTTCCATTTCATCATTCATTGCTTTAATCCAATGTGGATCAGAAAAAGCTTCACTATGACTTTTAGGTTCAACAGTTTTATCAAGATTAGAAATAAAGCACTTAGTTTCAGAATCAAGAAAAGAATAGTTAACAGACCTTTCAACACCATATTTATACTTACCTTCAACAATATAATCAGAAAACCTAACAGGCAAATGAGACTCACGCCTAGACCTAGAGACAGCTATAGACTGATCCAAAGAAGGGGTTAAGACCGACTGACTATTTTCCTCAGATACACTTGAAGAAGAGGGAACAGATGTATCAGTAGGAGGCACAGTTGCCCCGCCATCAGGGTTGATAAAACTATTAGAATTAACATCATCCGAACCAATGGCTGCATCAACACCATCCAACTGAGACTCTACTCTCAGCTCATCAAGATTAATATAATCATTTATATATTTATTATTATCAAATTCATCATAGGAAAAGAGATCACTAGGGCCAAAATTATTTAAACTTTTATCAACAGAGGTTGATTTCAACTTGTATGGAAAAACAGATTCATAAAACTTCACATCCCTGGATACAAAAGAAGAATTAGTATCCAAACTAAGAAGTTTATAAGCCTTTTTATCAGAACAATATCCTAAAAGAATACATTTTTCAGCACGTTCAGACAATTTATCAGAAACATTTGGCTTTGCAGCAAAACATAAACAACCAAATACTCTTAAATAATCAAAACTAGGAGTTCTTTGAAAAACAAGCTCATAAGGTGACTGACCATTTAAAACAGAAGTAGGCATTCTATTTATTAAAAAAACAGAAGTCAGAACAGCATCTCCCCAATACTTAATAGGGACTCCTGATTGAAATAAAAGAGATCGAGCAACATTAAGGATATGCCTATGTTTTCTCTCCACAACTCCATTTTGTTGTGGAGTATAAGCACAAGAAGTTTGATGTATTATACCCTTTTCAAAACAAAAACACTTCATTTGATTGTTAACAAACTCAGTACCATTATCTGAACGCACTATTTTAACACTAACATTAAACTGATTTAAAAGAATATTAACACAAGACTTAAAACAATCAAAAACCTCAATTTTAGATTTTAAAAGAAATACCCAAGTGGCCCTAGTAAAATCATCCACAATAGTCAAGAAATACTTAAACCCCTCAACAAAAGCAAGCCTATAAGGACCCCAGACATCAATGTGAACCAGTTCACCTAACTTGGTTGATGTATGTTGACTATGTGGAAAAGATTCTCTAGTTTGTTTTGATTTATGACAAACATCACAAGGAGGAAGTGATTCATTTCCAAGTTTTAGAACACCTTTTAACGATATTAAAGCTTGGTCTGCTGGATGACCAAGTCTACTATGCCATGTTAATTTAGAAACATAACATTTAGACACATTATGTGTTGAAATACCTGAGGGAACACAATCAAGATAGTATAATCCCCCAGACTCTCTACCATTCTCCACCATCTTCTTTGATAGTGAATCCTGGATTTTACAAGTATGTTCAGAAAAAACAACCTCACAGCCACTATCTTTACAAAGTTTATGAACAGACAAAAGATTAACATTGAAATCAGGAACAACAAAAACATCAAATAAAGTAAGATGTGAGGACAATTGAAGATTCCCTATTTTATTTATAGAAGCTGATGAACCATTAGGATGTTTAACAGACAGATTAAGTTTAGACACATCTACAGCATCTTTAAGTTGAGACTCATAAGCTATCATATGTTGATTAGCTCCTGAATCAACAATCCAGCTTTGAGAATCATTTGAACTAACAAAAGAATTACAACACTGAAACACATACATACCTGCCATATTTGCAGTAGCAGGCACATCATCACAAGCAGAATTCTCACTAATAAGACGCAAAAACTTAGAATATTGCTTACCAGTGAGAAAATGAGCATCACTCCCAAGACCGGACTCAGAAATAACAGACTGGCTATTGTTAGCACTAGCAGAAGAAGAATTCACAGAAACAGATTTGTTTTGATTATTATTTTCATTTTTAAATTTAAAATCCTTTGGATAACCAATTAGTTTATAACATCTTTCTATCGTGTGACCTTTAAGATTGCAATGTTTGCATTGTAATCCTTGGTTTTTAAACCTAACTTGATCTTGCCCTCGTTTAAAATCATTTATTTTGCTATTAAACACAGAAACTTGTGGTTTTGAAGAAGAACCAGTAGACCCAAGAGACCCATTCTTTTGAAGAGACTCCTCTCTAGAAAGAATAGAGAAGGCAGATTTTACATTGGGTAAAGGTTCCATCAAAAGAATGTGACTCTTGACTTGATTATAAACATCATCAAGCCCACTAAGAAATTGCATAAGCTTCATCAATTTTGAATGATCATTAAGTTTTGTAGCTGCCTCACACACACATTCAGTTAAACTAGTCAACCCATCAAACTCCTTCCACAAGGAATCTAGTTTATTAAAATAATCAGAAAGAGAAGAACCATTTTGTTTTAGTGTGTTAATCTGCTGATGGATATTAAAAATTACAGATCCATCAGATTTATTATACGTTTCAAACAATTCATCCCAAATATCTTTAGCATTATCTGAATACACATGACTAGCATATATAGTCTCAGAAATTGACCCTAGAATCCAGTTACAGACAACAGCATTTACACGTTCCCATTTAGAGGCTTTAGATTTCTTAGTACTTTCAAGAGTAATAGTACCATCCACAAAGCCCAATTTATTTCTAGCTTTAAGACCTCTAGACATAGCACTACGCCACAATCGATAATTCTCATTACCAGTTAGTTTAACAGTTATAATGGATGTTACAGTATTATCAGAAGGATGGACATATAAAGGATCATCAAAATCTACAGGAGTTTCCTTAGGAACACCACTCCCATCAGAAGTTTCACCAGCCATAGTAAATCACACAAAAAAACAATCAAAGATCCAAATGCCAAAAAAGATCAAGAACAAAGAACACCACTAGTGTTGACTTAAAGTCCAGATGGTCACCACAGTATGTCGGGGCCCTAGACAATCAACACAGTGTGAAAAAAACACAAATAGCTTCAAGAAGCAACCAACAAATAACAGATGTATTCAAAACATCAAAAAACTCCAGGTCTACAGCTAAGAAAAAAAGGGAACGAGAAACTCTCACAGTGCAATAGGCAAACAAGAATGACAGTATCGACTCCCTTAATCCGTTTCCTACAAGGGTTTGTCAGTGATGAAATCTGACCCCTCGAGGTTTATTTCAGATTAATAGGGATTGATCGATTGCGTTGGAGAGTTTTAAACTTCTTTACAGCAACACTTAATGAGATCTTGAATCACAATATCCCTGAAAGATTAAACCAAAAAATCTCGCAGTACCAAGATCTCAACAACTAGATTCTAGATCTAAGAAAAATAAAGAAAAAATCTTAAACTGAACTCGTTCCTTCACAAAAAACGAGAAAGGAAGTATACCTTTCACAGATCGTCACAGATCGTCACAGATCGTCAAAGGTAGAAGCACGAGAAGTCGAACAAGAAGCGTCCGTCAGGATCAACGAAGACGAGCCTTAAGCTCTGATACCATGTTAAAAAACTCACAAGACAAATTTCCCAACATCACCATTTCTCATATCATTTTAGGATCAAGAAACAGGTGGTTTTTCATTTACTTACAAATCAAAACTCACTACAAAATCACTCAGATCAACACTCAATCTAACCTACTTCTAATCAACAACAACCAAAAGAACACTGATACATCTGCTAAATCACTCAACCCTCAGAACTCTTGTGAGATAAGAACGAGACACTTAAAAATGAGAGAAAACCCTAGATCTGATCTTTTTGTCTAACCACACACTTCATCCAGAACATTCTTCCCTTCTATTTATATCTTGGATAAAACCCACGAACTTAATCCGACCCAGACTTGATCCAGATTCAACCCGCGAGATTTCATTCCAACACCTATATACACTTTTTACCCTTATAGAATACATACTTACACAATACACCCTTCACAACTTTCTTAATAAAATAAATATGAGATTGTAACAAATAACATTTTCAACAGATCTAGAAGATGTATTTGTTGATCTTTATTGATGGGTATTTTAGGCATTTGAGATGTATTTGTTGATCTTTATTGATGGTTTATTGATGGGTGTTTTAGGCATTTGAGATGTATTTGTTGATCTTTATTGATGGTTTATTGATGGGTGTTTAGGTATTTAAGTAACATAAAATTTTATTTGAACTATGTGCATGGTAGATGTTGCATTAATAAATAATATGAAAGTATAATGTTATAATAAGAAGAAATTAAATTACATTACTAGCTCTTGCATTTTGCGATATGTTTAATCTCAAAGTTAAAATATTGTTTATTGAAATGTTCAAATATAAACATTCTAAATAGAAGATAATTTCTATGTTCTTCTTTGTTTTGTGGTTGTTTTTATGTAGGTATTAGACAAATATCTATGCTTTGCATCAGAATAAAGCTATATAGTTATATTTTTTTATATAGACATGTAGTAAGTTTTTATTTATTTTATTATTTTTATTTTTTTTAATTAAGAGAAATTCCCAGAAAAATTTCAATATTTTGGTCAAGTTTATGAAAAAATCGTGAATTTTATTTTGTTAACAAAAATATCTCGATTACCGAATAAAAAATTCAAATCAATCATTTTTTACCGACAAACTATTATTTTACCCGACTACCTTCACAAAATCTTATTATTTTGGCCCAATTTATAAAAAAGTCCTAATTTTTTTACTTCAACTCTTTTACTCTTTTACTATAAATCTGGAAAATTGTTGGTTCGAATTATGAATGAGAATAAACGTCATTAAGCTCCATAAAACTAAGGATCAAAGTCATCTATAACCAACTGTTTGCCACAAAACAATGAAGTTAGCATTATTTTGAACTCATCATCGTCCATATAATCGTTTCTCATAGAAATTTATGTTACAAATATTATAAGATATTCAAAATGGCGTCGAACATCTTATTATAATCTACCTAAAAGTAGGTTAAATGAAAACTAATTGTTATGTTCATATACGAAATCATTGACTGATGACAAACCAATCGATGCAATAGTATGCGAGGTAAGGTTATACGAATTCTAGAGAAGAGCATGAGTTTTATCCTTAAATCATAACCATATATGAGCAATTCATCCATAGATTAATTACTTTAAAAGTATATTTCGGAGCTCCAAAACATCAAGACCATATGAAACGCGATGTTTGTTCTTCCGTGGATTCACTTCTATGATCACTTTTAGTTTGACACATGAATGTTTTAAAATGAAGCTATGTTATAGATTTCATACCAATATATAACATTGTGATTTTATACTGTTTCTATAACGTCCCAAATTTTCAAGCCAAAATTTTCTTTTTGGAAGACATAATAAAACATTTAAACCATTTTCATAAAAACTAAAGTATCAAATCCTTTCATCACCACAAAACCATATCATAAAAGTGTATTAGAATCATCATAAAACAACAAAAGTCTAAAACAAATATCAATCAAGATGCATGTGCAGTACTATCAAGCTGAGTCCTTCCTTTTTTCAGAAGAACAACTTGGAAAACATTTAACTTGAGAGTAAGCACAAACCTTAGTGAGTTCCTTAAAATACCATATAATACATCACATATACAATACATACATGCAAAAGGTTCATAGTCAACACTTTAGTGGGCATACAGGCACAAATTCATCATCCTACAGATATGCTAGACTTCCGGGGGATTTTAAGCACACCCTATGATAAACCTATAAGAAGCCTAATAGTCAAAGTCAAGATGATGAAGTGACCTTGCACAAATTCCAACGCTTTCAATTGCCTGAAATCACAATTGTTTTGTTTGTTTACGAAATAGCCCCCTGAAATATATCATACTTGTGATTTAAACCTTTAAATTTTATAATATATATTATTAAACCTTATAGTTATAAGCTTAATAATATGGTTTTTTAAAAAATTTCTATTTAAATTATATTATATTAAAATAAAATATATTGAAATATATCATACTTGTGATTTAAACCTTTAAATTTTATAATATATATTATTAAACCTTATAGTTAGTTATTTTGTTATAAGCTTAATAATATGTTTTTTTCAAAGATTTCTATTTAATTTATATTATATTAAAATAAATATATTGTAATATTTTAAATAAATTTATTTAATATGTCATTTAACATTTTTGTTTTTAAATTTAAAGTTATTATTAAAATATAAGGATAACATAGAACATATATTCAAAATTCATAATAATGAATTTAAACATGATTTTTGTTCTTTTTACAAAGCAAACAAACAACACAGTGGTTTTTTTTCGTTCAGTCGAGACAATGATTATTTATATTCATTCGTTTTGTATCCCATTAAACAAATACATAATATAATATACGTATAGTTGGCGATGTATCTTGCTTACTTAAGAAATGAACGATTACGTTAAACATGTTAACGATGAGAAAACCAGTGTTTCGGCATATATATATATATATATATATATATATATATATATATATATATATATATATATATATATATATATATATATATATATATATATATATATATATATATGTAAATTACACAAATTGTCCCTCATGCAAATGCCAAAACACAATTTTAGTCCACATTTTAAAAAATTAACTCGGATCATCCCTCTTTTGTTTAAAACTTGCACTCCCTACCGAACATAAAATTACTAAAATGCCCTTTTTGGAACCCATCCCTTCTCCAAGACTCCAACCATCTCCTTCCCATCCTCCTGTCTTATTCGACCAACCGACTAGATGACCGTCATATCCTACTCTCCGACCAGTCAACCACGCCGCCTCCATCTCCTCTTCTCTCTATCTTCTTCTTTGACTGATAAACCAGTCTCCGTCTCATCTTCTACGCTATCTCATATTCTCCGATCATCTTCTACGCCGTCCCATCTTCTCCTATCATCTTCTATGCCGTCTCATCTTCTCTAATAAATGTGTTTTCCATCAAAAGAGTTTAAAAATGAGAAAAAGGGAGTCAGGTTAGGAAACGGAGTGGGATACGACATATGGGTGTATGAGCGAAGGGTAGGGCGGGCTTCTTTTATTTTTCTATGTTATAAATAATAAATAAATAAATAAAATAAATATATATAAGGGTAAAACAGTCCTTCTATGTCTAAAATACGATTTTAGGGATGAAACATGTAAGTTTTAAACAAACGAGAGACTGTCCGAGTTAATTTTTGAAAATATAGACCAAACGTGCTTTTTGGTACTTATATGATGGACGATTCATGTAAATTACTATATATATATATATATATATATATATATATATATATATATATATATATAGAGAGAGAGAGAGAGAGAGAGAGTTAGGTTCATATATAAACCATAAGTATTGTGTGAATGTAGGGCTAAATCTCAACCAATCATTTGAGAAGGGTATAAAAGTAACTTTAATCATATTTAATTATGGTAAACTAATTAATTCTTTAACAATTTCCCTAATTGTACAACCCGTATTTATCCAATCCTTTTTTTCCCCAATATTTCCTCCTCCATCTACACTCCCCTCCGGTAACAGGAGGCGTTGAACCCTCATATCTAGCAACAAAGGTCCACAATCGGAACCTCCCCTTTAGAAACTAAAAACTCATTCCATCGAGACAGAAAGTTGAAATGGATTTTGGTCCGCTTCTTTATCACCGGAGATTTCATCATCAGGCGTTGGTCGACCATCTTCGATGATTACTGGCGCACTTGTCGGCCGCTCTACAACCATTGCTAAAGAACCGTCAGCCATTATACGTCGAGGAATTGTCGATTTATTCTCACACTAAAAAACAGGAGCATTGTTCCAACGTCTCAAATCAGGAATTTGAAGGTGTAGAAAATAAATAATGAAGGTTCGGAGATCGAGTTCTAAGTTATGTACGGATTTCAAATCGTAGATTAATAATACTGCTGATTTTCTATTAACATGAAACGATGATGACTTTGAAGCTCCCCATCAGGTTAGATATTCTTTTATTCTTCAAGAATTATACACTAAAAGTCATGATCATGGCTTTTGCTATTAGTGATTGAATGTTAACTTTCTTGAAAAATTAAAGATAGTGTAATATTAGATGCCAAAATCGTAAATAAAAACAAAATTCTTGGAGGTTTAGATATATTAGTGCAACAAGAGTTTATTTTTTTACAACCGATTGATCTTCACAATGAAATTTGGTTGTGAAACAGCTGAATTATAATATTTTTTTGGTGAAGCAATGTTGGGGTTTTTGTTCCTATGTGTTTGATTAATACATTAAATTTAAAAAATAGTATATTGAAGCAGTTAAGTTTGTGTTTGATTAACAGATAAAATTTAAAAGGCAATCTATTGAACCTATCAAATTCTTTTAAAACAAAATAGTCATATTCATTAAGAATTAGGCAATTATATTCTTTAAGAATAAAACATATATAATCTAGTCTCATTCTTAAATTAGTTTAGAGATAAATATTCCATTCTTCAAGCATTTAGTATGAAGTCTTATAGAACGGTGCATGAGAAATAGGAAACACAACTTTTATACTTGTAATGTTTGTAAATAAACCAAATACAATATCTGTTGATGATGTAATTTGATTGTAATGGTTTTTTCTTTATACTAGTTTGATTACATAAGCAATTTTAAAATGATAAAATTTAAATGAGCTATATTCTTAAAGAATATAAGTTGTGTTTTTTCTGTACTAGAACTTTAATGTTTCAAGTTTAATAGAAAGCATGTTTTCCTAAGATTCTGTGTGTTTTATCTCATTCTTAAAAAATATGCTTAAATTCTTTCAGAATATGCATAAAGTTTTAAAATCCTTTTCATATTTTTACATATTCTGATAGTGCTCCTAATAATATTTTCAATTTTTTTTGTTCATGCAGAAGATTGGAATGCATATTGGAAACTAATTCTTGAATGAAATGCATAACAATGGAAGCAGAATAGAAACTGATTCTTTATGAAAAAAGCTAAACTGGAACCAATTCTTGAAGAATGATACAGATTATTGAAGTTGGTGTTTGAAGAACGTGATGCAGACAAGCGGAATTTTAATTTGGATTTGAAATGTTAATTTTCAAAAATGTTAATTACGATTTTGTATTTTGATATGAATTTTTTCCAAATTTTTTTGGTTTGTATCCCTTTATATATGTTATTTCCAAATTTCTAATAGAACAAAATGTCCAATTTGCCCGTATTGGAGGTTTAAATATTAAAAAGAATTATTTTTTTTCTAATTAATTACCATCCTGCTATTTGCATCATAACCACTCATTCTTTTAATCTAATGGACCAAAAATTATCATACATTCACATAATAGTTATGATTCACATATATATCAAAAGGTTGTAAATAAAACACTTTAAAATTAAAAGGATTGAAAGAGAAAGTAAAAGTAAAATAAAGGAACAAAGATGTAAATTTATTATAACGAGTCTGCATGTCATAGTTTTTTACCAGCTCACTTTAACCTCTTTGACAACAATAAATAATTGTTTATTAACAGTTGTTTTAACAATAATTAATAGTTTATTAATAGTGGTTTTGACTTGTAAGGTGGTTTTGACCTATAACATGGTGTCATTAACCAAATGGCCAATGACCTAGCGGTATGGAGTGACCATCTCATACGAGAGGTCAGGGGTTCAAGTCTCGGTAGAGACATAGGTAGTTATTTAGGAGTAGATTAGTTAGTTTGCCGTTTTAAAAAAAAACATGGTGCCATTAATAATACCCTAGACTTCCAACCAATTCATAGTCCACAGCTCAAAGGGCCTATAGGTGCACAAATCGGTGTCGTGTTGTGACCAATATCTTGGTGGTGTCACTACTTATTGGCATAGCTTGCGTCGCTAAGGTCAACGCTCGCGCCGCGAACCCCCGAAACCCCAAATCCTTAACCTTTGAACATGTAACTTAATAAATTTAATCATGCCTGGAAAGTGGGCGTTATAAAGCCAAGTGATGCAATGATGACCTACTTTTCGACCTAGTTTGTACGAAAGACGACAATGTCCTTTTCCATTTACATCATTGTAACACCCCAAAGTTTGGAAAGTCAAGAAAAGAAAGAAAAACCTCAAGTTTAGGGGAGACTCGGCGAGTCCAAGGAGGGACTCGGCGAGTCCGAGCGGGATCCGGGTTGAGGTGTTAGCGACCGACTCGGCGAGTCGGCCAAGGAGACTCGGCGAGTTGGGTCTGAACGAGGAAAACCCTAAATCCGGGACTTGGAGCCTATTTAAGCGTCTCATTCTCTTTCTTAGGGTTCCTTTAGTGCCTCTTTACCCCTGAACATCAACCCTAGCCGCCATATCCGTTTTTGAGCTAGATCTTGCATCAAAGAGAGCACTATAAGCGTGGAGAAGGAAGAAAAACCTTGGAAGTGCAAGAAGGGACTGTAGATACGAGATTGAGAAGACATTTCAGATCAATTGGAGGTAATAAGCTGTTGATTGGACTCCCTTTGCATCTAGATCTATTCTTATGTGTGAGTTTTGGTCATTATTGGTATGATTTGTAACCAATTCGAGTTGGAGGTTCAGATCTGAGGTTGCTACCTCAGATCCATGTTGGTTTTGGTCTTGAATCCCCTAAAGTATCAGCCCTTGGTATGTTGAAGAAGCATGTTTGCCATAGACCCTAGTTTAGTGTGTTTTGAGCATAGATCTCTCAATCTACACGTAAAGTTTGCCACTTTACGTGGGGAATAGGCCCTAGAAGTATGGATCTATGAGTTGGAAGTTCTGTTTGGCTCGAAAAGCCACTGCATGGATTGAGGACTGGATAGACTCGGCGAGTCCTTCGAGTGGACTCGGCGAGTAGCTTGAAGATGAGGAGGAACTCGACGAGTAGGATGAACAGCTCGTCGAGTCGGTTGAAGTTAGGCATGGACTCAGCGAGTTGGATGAACAACTCGACGAGTTGGTTGAAGATTGTCTTGGACTCGGCGAGTCTGTTCTTGGACTCGGCGAGTCAGGTCGCGAAACCCTAAACCCTTTTGAGTTGAGACTCGAATCAGTGAGTCGGGTGGCGACTCAGCGAGTTGGGCAGGACAGGACTTGGAACTAGTTGGACTCGGCGAGTCATGGACTGACTCGGCGAGTCGGGTCGCGAATAAGAAAGACCCTGAGCTTATGAACTCGGCGAGTCTTTAGGAAGACTCGGCGAGTAGGGTTGACCTGGAAGGTTGACTTTGACCAGAGTTGACTTAGTTGACTGTCAGACTAAGTGTTATATGTATATTGATAGCTCGGAGAGCTAGAGGAGCAGCGGTTCAGGGGATTGTCGAGTAGCAGCCAGAGGTTTATCAGCAGGGCTCAGCAGTTCAGGTGAGTTTCCTTCCAGTAGGAACGGGTCTAAGGCCACAATGCCGGCCCGTTTAGCTAGCAGTAGTTTTCGGATGTTGATCTGGTACAGTAGTTAGTATGTTTGATGCCTTCGTGGCTCAGACAGGAATTATGTGTTATGTGTTCCGGGCTACGACCCGATGTAGTATGCAGTATATGTGAGTTTATGCCAGTAATATGTTATGATATGTTGTGTTCAGTTAGCTTCGGACTTCGGTCCGATGGAGGGGGCAAGGCCCCAGTCAGTTAGCTTCGGACTTCGGTCCGATGTCAGCTTCGGATTTTGGTCCGATGGAGGGGACAAGGTCCCAGACAGTTAGCTTCGGATTTCGGTCCGATGGAGGGGGGGCAAGGCCCCAGTCAGTTAGCTTCGGACTTCGGTCCGATGTCAGCTTCGGACTTCGGTTCGATGTAGGGGGCAAGGCCCCAGTCAGTTAGCTTCGGACTTCGGTTCGATGTCAGCTTCGGACTTCGGTTCGATGTAGGGGGCAAGGCCCCAGATAGTTCGGACTTCGGTCCGATGCAGTGGGCAAGGCCCAATATTTGATTTATACGTTTTGTGTGGTATGTGGTAGATTGGGGGAGCTCACTAAGCTTCGTGCTTACGGTTTTCAGTTTTGGTTTCAGGTATTCGGTTTTCAAAAGAGGTGCTCGGGAAGATTGCAGAGCACACACCATAGTCAGTTAGCCTGGGAATGTTTGACTCTGATAATGCTATTATGTTTTGAATTTAATACTCAAAAGTTATGTTTGACTTATGATACGTTGTTTATAAATCCATTTTTAGTAATGTTTTAAAAGAAATTTTTAGTCGTGATTTTTGGGTCGTTACAATCATAGAAAATGGTCCTGAAAGTGTAACAAATGGTTAGAACCATGCAAATTTTAGAATTAGAAATTTTCAGATTTTTTTGTGAAAGATTAACAGAGCTTAAGTAAAATAAAAATTTGGGACTTTTTCATAACTGAGCAAAATAATGAGACTTTTCTGAAAGTAGCCGGATAAAAAATAATTTACCGGTAAAAAAGGCTAATTTGAAATTTTTATCTGGTAATCGAGACTTTTTTTTAACAAAATAAAATTGAGGATTTTTTCATAAACAAGACCAAAATATTGAGACTTTTCTGGAGATTTTCCTTAAATTAACGAACGTAAGTTCTAAATTTACGTCGACACGTTGACCAACTCAAATTTATACCGACATATAGATAACAATAAGTACATAAAAAATTAGTTTTTTTATTCTAAAAAGTTAACGAACAATGTTATTAAGGAAAATCAAAGTATATATACTACAAAGGAAATGTTACAAAATGAAGGGGGTGACATTTTAAAAAACATAGGAGTTGTATCATTTTAAAAAACATAGGAGTTGTATCATTTTACAAAGTATTTTAAAATGCAGAGAGGCAGAAAAATATACAAAGTATTTTAAAAGTTAGGTGCCGTTAAATTTGTTGGTAGATAAATATACAATGTCGATACAAATTAACGAACAAAGTTCTAAATTTACGTTAAGACGTTGATCACTTCGAATTTATACTGACACATACATAAAATAAGCACGTTAAAACTAATTTTTTTAAATATTTTTTTTAACGAACGAAAGTTATTAAGGAAAATCATATTATGTATACTATGAGGGGTAAACATGAAAGTTTACAAAATAGAGGGGGTCAAAGTAACATTTAAAAAAGTAAATTGGTGGAAAATGTCATTTTACATAAAAATTAGTAGGAAAACGTAAAAAAAAATTACATAAAAAAAAAAGTAATTTTTCTTTTAAATTAACGAATGAAAGTTTTAAATTTACGTCGAGAATCTTTTTTTCAAATTACCAAATTAAAATTTCTAAATTTACGTCGAGACGTTGACCATTTCAAATATATATAAAAATAAACATGTAATAAATTAGTTTTTTTAGTTAACGAAAAAAGTTACTAAGGAAATTCAGATTATATATATTACGAGACGTAAACACGAAAATTTAGAAAGTCGATGAAGAAATAGTGACATTTTACAAAGTTTAAAGTGTAGGGGGTCAAAGTGACATTGTAAAAAGTAAAAAAGAGAAAAATATCTGTTTATAAAGTACTTTAAAAATGTATGGATAATATGTGTCATGAAAACATTCAAAGCTTGTGTTATAACATGCAATAATAATACATTTTAAGTGGTATTTGTACTTGGGTAGTTTTCTACATAGTTGTGAAACTCGCACACGAGTGAATTTATTTCAAACCTTAAACTTAAAGTTACCAACTTGGTAGCATGACTCGAAATTGATGTGACTCAGATCAAAAAATATGAGTCACGCGTCAACTCGTACCTAGTGGATCCAACTCACGACTTTGACGAGTCAAATAACGTAAGAGTAAACTTGTTGTCCATCGGCCATCAAGTAGTAACTAATAACCTTATTTTTAGACCAAGTGACCAAGATAATACATGTTGGGCCGAGGAAACAAAAATATCAAAATCATTCTAGAAGAGCTTTCCATGACAAAGATATTGAAATACTTATATTTTCAAGATAAATGTATAAAGTGCGTGGGCAGTAGGTAATGATAAAGTGAGTATGAGGACTTGAAGAAAAAACAATAAAGTGAGATATAGACTATTTATATGTACTATTTTAATTATTATATATTTTTCTCTACACATATATAACATTATTTGATGTTAAATCATTCGTGCTAACTTCTCTTATCCTTTATCTATAAACAGTTTTGATTGTCGTTTGTTATTTTGTTTTGTTGAGTTTGTTAATGATTGTTCATGTAACTGAAACAGGTTTGGTGGAAGACTCCTCTTCTGACCGAAGATTACCTTATAAGGTTTCACTAGCCATAGAAGTATATTAACACAAAAAAATTTATAGACAGAAAAAGACCGAATTGCCCCTGTCCCAAATTGACTTGAATACAAGAGTTCATTATGTGGCCTTTCTTCCTGTGATTTCAATTGTGCTTTCCATACTTGTAACCTGTCGATTTCTGTGCTTTCCCTGCCTCGCTTGTTGCTTAGAATCATCCAGTAAAGTAGGAGGAGGAGTTCCATCAAACACCTGTTTGGTCTCCATGTTTCCAGTGCTTAAAACAACAATATATATATTTCACTTGATAATAAGATTTAAAATTTTAACTAGCCATTCAAAACAACACAATATATTTCACAAAGCTTTTACCAAAAAATGTGATCAAACAACCGTCCAAATAGAAAACCAAACAACAATTCGAATAAAAAAAAATATAGAACTAGCTATTAAAAAAAACTAGAAAATTTAATAACATTCAACTCAAATATATGAACCGGTGACATTATATTGCAATGTGCCTTGAGAACTAGCATTAGTAAGAGTCAAATCATTTGCAGACTTGGCTGCTAAAGATACTGTTGAATTACTTATGGCTTTAGCTAGAGACTTTCCAGGTGGATTAGGCTGTGGGGAAACACTTGTTTATCCATGTATGTTTCTTTTCTCTTTCTTTTTTGACTCTATTGAACCCATCTGCTAGATAATCACACATACACTAAAATTAAATAACATTCAACTCAAATGAAACCAAAAAGGTATCAAATGAACTCAAATGCAACCAAACGTTATCTTGCTGTGAAGCCACAAAGATGTACAGTAAACAATAAAAAAACTACAACTCCACTCCAAATCAGTTCACATTGATGTTTGGATTTGAAGACTGGATGTATAATAGAAAATTTGATAACAAAAGTCTGATACAAAATTGTGCAAGAAACTATAAAAAAAAAATTAGAACATTGATATTGTACAGCTTCACAGTCCCTTCCTCATAACGTCCATTTTAGTTCTGTTAACTCCCGATCACTTGATCACATTTCATCACCATCTCCTTCTCCAGAACCAGCAATGATCCCCAAGAATATTAACCTTAGGGAGTTTCTTCTTAATCTGCAACAACAGAATTATAAAAAAGATTATATTGTTTTATTTTTCTATATTTCCTAATTTGCCCTTCTTTAGATACTAACCGTAATACGTGTGCTACGCTCCTCCTCATCCTTCTCCTTTTTCCTTTTCTCTAAATACTCTTCATAAACAACAGGATTAGCTGCTGCATGTGCCTGAAAACACATATCAAACATACAATAACAAATTTGTTTAAAGAAAAAAAAAAAGTAAAATCATAAAAACTAATAAGAAAGCATAAAGGAAATAGGAAATTACCTTTTTATAAAGACGAAAATCAATAAAGTACCCATGCATGTCTACTAATATGTTGGCACCTTTTATATCCGTGATAAAAAGCATAATATAATTGTTATTACTTATTAGCAAGAACAACATAATCACATGAAGCTAAATTCAAGATTAAAAAATATGAAAGAGAGAGTTTAACTACCTGTGAACTGTATTTCTTCCAATATGACATTATTTTGAAGGCTAAATTTCATATATATCCTTGTAAACTTTTAATATTACTTTAACATCCTTGTAAAAGTTTAAATTACGTATATATCCTTTTAAATCTATAAAATTAACATTTATATCCAAACTTATATTTCAATTATGATATAAATGAAATTAACCCTATTTTGAAAGAACAACATATTAGTCAACATAATATTTTTGTTTTCTACTTTTAGATAATGACATTATTTGAGTGATTATTTTTTTTCCTAATTCACATTTCACAGTTTTATTTGACACAATAGTTTTTTTTTTTTTTTTAATATTTTTAATATTTTTTATTTGACACAACAATTTTATTTGACACAATAGATCCGTATATTTTCCAAACAGATATTAAAGAATTTTTTTAACTTACAAAATATTCTATAACATAAAATTGATTTGTCATATTTGATTAAAATGTCATTATATGTATTTTCCTTTACCACTCATTAATTAGGAATTTATATCAGTATGTTAATTTTTTTTATAACATTTTTATTTATTAATTGTAAACATATTTTTTTTTCTTACACTACTAAAAAAACACGTTTTTTCCGAGGGACAATTTCCTCGGAAATTCCTAGGAAACCGGTGTTTCCGAGGAAATACCGAGGAATAGTTGTGCGTAGGTAAAACCCTCCTAGGAAACTTTTTGTAAGGGATTTCCGAGGAAATTTGCGAGGCATTTCCGAGGAGATATGTTTTGTCGGTAGTTCCGAGGAATTTCCTAGCCTATATTTTTCCGAGAAGTTCCCTAGGAAATATAGTTCCGAGGAATTTCTTAGGAATTATTTTTCCGATGAATTTTCTAGGAAATATATTTCCGAGGAATTTCTTAGGAAATATATTTCCGAGACATTTCCTTGATTCCTAGGAAATCCCTAGGAAATATGTGGGAACTTCCGATGGATTTCCGAGGAAATACATTAGTCGTCACAAATTTGTGGGAAATGCATAGGAAGTTCCAAGGGATTTCCTAGGAATCAAACTCATTTTTTCATTCTTATTATTTTTTATTTGTCTCATACTTTGTGCAACTTTGTTATACATGAAATACTTTTATCTTACAAAAATATGTATTATGCACATACATATGTACACATACACTATATAGAATACATAATGATAAACAAATGTTTTGAGTAATGTGTTATGGTGGTGTACACATTTATATATATATATATATATATATATATATATAGATATATATATATATATATATATATATATATATATATCATGCATAACTTGGTAAACTAAAAGCATTTCATGTATAATGAAGTTGTACAAAATATTGAACGAAAAAATAGATGTTTCAACTTTTAATATTAGAAAATGGATTGCGTTCCTAGGAAATCCCTAGGAAAAGTGTGGAAACTTCCGATGGATTTCCTAGGAAATACATTATTCATCACAAATTTCTTGGAAAGGCATTTGAAGTTCCAAGGGATTTCCTAGAAATCAAACTCGTTTTTTCATTCTTATAGGTTCAAACGTTATTTTTCTGTTCCATATTTTGTGCAACTTTGTATACATGAAATACTTTATCTTATGGAAATCTATATTATACACATATGTAAACATACATATATAGACATACAATATATAGAATATATAATGATAAACAAATGTTTTGAGTAATGTGTTATGGTGGTGTGCATACATACATATGTATATATCATCCATAAATTGGTAAGCTAAAAACAAGTCATGTATAATGATGCTGTACAAAAATATTGAACAAATAAAAAGACGTTTCAACATCGAATTTAAAAAAAAAGGATTCTATTCCTAGGAAATCCCTTGGAAAGTAAGGAAATTTCTTTTCTAGTAGTGAAGTGTAGTAACAGTCATGGTTTAATTTGTTTAAGTAACACAAGTGTCTATATAAATTGATCATTTATATGCTAATTCCTAGGACATTCCTCGGAAATACTGAGGGAATACCGATGAAAGTGTAGTAAGTACAACATTCGTAGGAAAAGTGTAGGAACAATGACTGTATTCTCTACTAAAGTTGATATGATTTATTTTGTTACAAGAAAAAAATGTTAAAAAAATATTACTAAGGAAATACTGAGGAAAGTTGGGTATTTATAAAGATCCTAGGAGAAGCGTAGGAAATACCGAGGAAATATCGAGGAAAGTGTAGTTAGTAGAAACTTCATACGAAAAGTGTGGAACAATGAGTGTATTCTCTACATAAACTCGATATACTTTTTTTTGTTACAAGAAAGAAATTGTTAAAAAGAATATTACCAAAGAAATACCGAGGAAAGTTGGGTATTTATAAATATCCTAGGAAAAGTGTAGGAAATTCCGAGGGATTTCCGAGGTAAGCGTGTTTATTGTTATTCCTAAGATTTTCCTCGGTAATTCGTAGGTAATACCGAGAAATTCCTTTTCCTCGGAAATATTCATAGGAAATCCTTCCTTTTTCTAGTAGTGTTATAACATCTTTTATTTTTTAATTACAAAACACATTTTATTCTAAATTTATTATTTGTAATTTATTATATGTTTTCATAAATGTCTATCAATAACTTAAATTTAAAATTTTCATATAACAATTGTAGTTCCAACCTTAAATAGGTTATACCACATATATGTTTATTTGTTTAGTGTAAAGTACATTGGTATGTTCATTTGTTTGGGATTAATTGTGACATCCCCAAATTTCACGGCCAGAAAAGACTGATTTGTTTATGCTTTGTTTTATAAATCAGAGTGATCGTTTAAAGAAAACGGTTGCAGAATTTGTTCCCAAAATAAAATATGATAACCATTTATCAAAACATTTCTCGAAAAGAATGTATTTTCATTAAATAATAAAACCTCGGGATGTCATGTTCGTTATAGACCAAAAGCATAAACAATATAAAATAGATCTTACAATAGTTATTTAACTACTGATCTATAATCCAAAATCTCTCGTCAAGTCCACCAACTTATACCCTTGTGCCATTACCTGTAATGAAAAGAAAACTGAGTGGGTCAGGCTTGGGAGCCTGGTGAGCATATAGGGTTTTCAACCCACAATAATATAATTATTATATTTAATCAGCAAACAATCAACCCAATTACCCATCCCCATTATCTTCTTAAGGTTTTACCCTAAGAACCAACTATCCTTCATTCATTTACTCGTAAGGAATTTGGCACGAATTCCATTGCTGCCAAAGCTTATTTATCAAGTACTAAATCCATAGTTATCTGGCGCTAACTCCATAGTCACCAAGGTTCACTTAACAAGCGCTAACTCCATAGTCGCCAAGGTTTACTCAACAAGCTCTAACTCCATAGTCGCCAAAGTTTACTCAACGTGCGCTAACTCCATAGTCGCCAAGGTTCATCAAATAGGCACGAAGTCACATCGTCGCCAAGGTTTATACAATAGGCGCTAACTCCATAGTCACCAACTATTCCATCTACCTATGTTCTACCCAACAATTTTATAGATATAAATACTTACACAGTTTAAATCATTTAACACCTGTATAAAACTCCAATTTCCATGCCCATCTCAAATAGACAAATAACATATAAACACATAGCACGTATTTCATAGCAAATACTTCATATTTATGTGTTAGAAGAAAATAACTACACACCCACACATATAAACAACAATATACTTAATACACTCAAACCATACTTGTATTATTATCGTGTTTATGAAAGGTAGTATACACTCACATGATCAGAAGATGATCGGACAGCACTACGACTTGCAGAAGTAGTATTCTTCGGTAGATCTGGAAGATCTCCACAAAAATCGAACTTCTTGCGGGCAGAGCTTCGGCTCGGGAACCGCACTTCTCGGGATCTTCGGGATCTCGGGACTTGCTTCGGGGCTCGAGAATAATACCGGGGCTTCGGGGTATTTCTGGCATGAAAATCGATGCAAAACGGGAGAGAGAAGAGGGAAAATGAACAAAAGAACCGGCTGCCCTCGCATCCTATTTATAGGAGGCTGGAGCCTCGGAGTACGCGAGGCGTACAGGCGTACGCGGGGCGTATGCGTCCGAATTCATCACTGCATGCGTCATCCGAAGAACTCGAGTGCGAAGGTCGTCATGCTTCGCTGTACGCAGGGCATACACTCGTACGTGGGGCGTACTTCGGATGAGTCCGATGACTCGCCTTCGGATAATACCGGGATTTAATAATTAAATTTAATTATTAATTCATTAATAAACTTCGAAAATTCATATCTTCTTCATACGAACTCCGTTTTCGACGTTCTTTATATCCACGCGTAGGTGAGACTACGCTCTACGACTTTCGTTTAGACTCCGTCGGCTAATTTTGACTTTTATTTTTATTATTTATTTTTAATAGGTCGGGACAGAAAATTTCGTTATAAACTCATAACTTCTTCGTCTGACGTCCGTTTTCGCCTAACTTTTTATCGCTTCGATACCAACAACGAGATCTTCGATTCTCGTTTAGATTGCTAAGGCTAAATATCGCTCTAACGTAAATTCACTTTTTACGTCGCGCTGTGTCGTGCCGGTTCTGTCGCGAAACTTCGACAGGTCATAACTTCTTTGTTATAACTCGGATTTTGGCGTTCTTTATATGCATGGAAACCTTGTAACATATACTACAACTTAGTTAGGATTATTCATCCTAAATAATCTTCTATCAAAAAGTCATTTTTGACGCTTATTGTCCCTAAATTGACTAGCCCTGATCTACGGGCGTTACATTAATTAAGTAGAATGATACCTTAAACGTTGTTTATAGATCGAAATGACATCAAATAGAGAATGGATGTACACAAAGAGACTCACTAGGAATGGGGCTTTCAATACCGAATTTCGACATTATGTCAATTATTTCTTGGAGTTTCAAAAGAGACTCACTAGGAATGGGGCTTTCAATAGAGAATAGATTTTAATGATACATTTTTCTTTCAATACTAATTATATTAATTATGTTGTGTCGTTTATATAGAAACAGTTGACGGGTGAAGACCCCTCATTCATTGATCTTTATTATAAGACACATCTTACCGCCGAATCAAAGAAAATATATTTTGGGGGAGATAAAGAGGCGCCAGTGGATTTTGTGAATGAGACATCTAGGGTGGTGATCGTAAGTTGTATTTATCTTTTTATATATTTACTAATATTAGTTTTTACTTTTTAGTACAATAACAAAAACTTTCTTTTGGTATAATGTAGGAATCATATAACACAGCCCTATCTAAAAAATATGGTGATGATCCGACTCAACATAATGTGAATGATCCTGAATTATGGACCTAAACACAATTGCTTAGGAAAGGCAGGAAACAAAAAGGTCCTATCTATGGGGCAGAATACTCGGATCTTCACTTTCTGATGACGGGTGCATATTCTTATGAGTCAACTTTAGCTTCTGCTGACTTTGCAAAGTCACAACAGGAGGTACTATTATTTACATAATATATTATAGAGAAAAGAAAATCAAGTAAAGAGGTACTTACTATGGCTGAAAAATATATGTTCATATTGGTAAGGTATATTGTTGTTGCAGGTGAAAATTGAAATATGTTGTCATTATTAATATTAGGTAAAGTGCATTGTTATTATGGTTGAAAATGATACTATGTTTCTATTATTAAATTAAGTAAAACATAATGCTATAATAGGTGAAAATTATAGTATGTTGCTATTATTGATATTTGGTAAATTAAATTGTTGTTATTGATAATAATTTAAGTATATTGATATTATGGATTGGAAATGTAAAGTACAATGGTATAATGGATAAAAATATAGTATGTTGTTATTATGCATATTAAAAGTTATTATTATGGATGTTAAAAACAATGTACATTTTTATTAGCAATAGTGTGTTTTTATATTGAATTAAAAGTAAAGTACATTGCTATCATGGTTTAAAGTTGAATTACATTTACTAACTGCATGTGTTTGTCTTGCTATATTTAGGTAAATAAGTTGCGACAAAAAATGTCAAACATGGAACAAGTCATGGAAGAAAAGCAAAGTGAAATGAATTTGCAAATGCAACAAATGCGAACTGAAATGGAATTGCAAGTGTAACGACTAGTTCTTAGTTTTTGTAATGGTATTTTGAGTATTTGAATGTATGAATGACATGTTTGTGACTATTTTAATGGTAATGAATGTAATGGTATTTGACTATTATTTTAATTATTTATTTGGTTTTTTTTAGCATAAAATTTGGATATTTTTTAAATTATAAATTTAACATAACAATAGATTTTTGACTGAATTGTAGGAAATAAATATTTTGTAGGAATTATAAATTTAATATAACAATAAAAACTGGTAAAAAATTCATAGAAAATCTGTAGGAAATAAATATTCAGTAGGTATTCGGTAGGAAATAAAATCCAATAAGATCTGTAGGTATTCCGTAGGAAAAAATGTTGGTAGGTAATCTGTAGGTAAAGTAGTTGGTAGGTATTCTGTAGGAAAATCAGTTGGTAGGTATTCTGTAGGAAAATCAGTTTGTAGGTAATCCGTATGTAAAGTAGTTGGTAGGTATTCTGTAGGAAAATCATTTTGTAGGTATTCCGTAGGAAAATAATCCGTATGTATTTTGTAGGAGTTCCATAGCTAAATAACTCGTAGGTAATCTGTAAGTACTCCGTAGTTAACGTGTTCCGTAGGTATTCCGTAGTTAAATTTGTAACATAATATTCCGTAGGAAATGCGTAGGAACGTTTGTAGCTAATTTGTAGGAAAAAAATTACCCACGAGGGTTTTTCCTACAACCCGTTTTTTGTAGGAAATCTGTAGGTAACGCCTTGTTCCTACGGATTTACTACCAATTATGCTGTAGGTAATTACTTAGTTTTCTAGTAGTGTTACCAGCTTAACAACAACATTCGAAACTATCCTTCGATATGATACTTTGAACTATAGAACCAAAGAGTATTACATGAAGCTAAAACCATTGTGGTCCGTTTTTCTGCCAAGATCATTCGTGCTAACATGATTGAGGTCTTTCTTACTCTTCTATTTGCCTCTTTTGGCGCTAATGTTGAAGATGATGATGAATTCTTATCGTGTTCTTTGGATGAGCATCATGTGGACTTGGTTGTACCCTTCAAGAAATCAGTAAAGCAGATCCTTCATGAAGTAAGTATGAAGCTGATTTTAATATACCATTCACTATTTAGATTTAGAAACAATCTATCTCAGATATTTTCAGACTACTGTTGTTACTACTAGACGGGTTTTGGAACGATTTTTTGTTCACCACTTCTCACATCGAGCAACATATAAGCTTCTTAAACGTACAATGTCCTCATAACCCTTATCTTTTCATGTAATCTAATTCAGTCACTAATCATTTTTCTTTTCATGCTTAAATGTTCCAAAGCTTGTTGTTCAAACCTTGAGCATTTTGTGTTTCTATAAACCTTAGTTTATGTAATTCAAGTTATTTAACCCATTAATTCCAACCCTTCAATAGATTCAGCAAAGATAACAAAGACAAGGTGTTACAAAAAGCCGAAAAGGATGTTTCAACTGTGAAAGTTCAGCCTGATTAGTAAATCATTGATTTGAAAAGTACAACTAATAGGTAACGAGCTGATTGTTTTTGTTCACAAAATGCCATTAACCTAATTGTATATTTTGAACAAAGAGTTCCACTTCCTTACCTTATGACATTAACCCTTTTTAAAAAAAATCAAACTTTTTAAAGTTTGTTGCTACAAGTGATTTAAAGTTGACGCATAAAAAGTAGAGAAAAGCAAGTTGTAATTGAAAGAAATGAAAGTTGGATGCTATAATACACAATTGAATTAAAATATGCTGTATTTATTTTGCTGGAATGCCATAATATTTTTTTTCAGGTGTGATAATGCATGTTTACATTTTTTATTATGATTTTTGCCTTTTTTTTAAGTATGCTTTGTAAAAGCAAGTAATGAGATATGGATAACAAAAAGATGCAGGTGCAAATCTTAACAAGTTAGAAGGAATGAGGCTGAAATAAACAATTCAAAATTTGAAGTTTCTTATAAATACTAGATTTAATTTGTAAAAATATGGTCAATAAGTCAAAAAACTTTGCAATGGGAAGGCATGCTGCTAAAGTAAATGAGAAGGATGTGCAATTGGAGTCTTTTGGATTTCTTTAGTTTACTCTCATAAGGAAACTATTGCATTTTTTACACATTAGGAACTGGACTTCTATTTTCTTTTGACAAGATGGTAAGAACAAGCTCCACTTTTTAATCATAAAATTGGTAAAAAGGTTGTCAAAGTAGACTGGTACTTCCTAGGATCCCATATTCAGTAGGTTATATTTCTAAATTTAACAATTTCAAAGTCTATCTATCATTTATGTCTTCCTATTTTTACTGTTTTGTTTATTCTTATAATGACATATAGGGATACAATATTGTACTAGAAGAATTCGATACAATACGTTTTCCTATTTTAATTGCTTAACCTATTAAACTCTCATCAAGTAAAAAAGAAACATTTTTTTGATGTCTTAATGCAGCTGGTCCCCGGTTGATCTCTAGATCCAAAATGAAATGACTGGTGGCTTGCAGATAAAAGAGTAAATGGTTACTAAAGGGTAAATTTGTATTTGTAGGTCTTATAAACATATGCATTATGATTTACAAAATCATCCCTAATTTCGTTTTCTGTTTTTTTTTCTTTTCGAAATGGTAAAATCACTTCAAAATTCAAAAACAAGATTTGAAGTCTTAAAAGAGAAAATATGTTATTTGGTAAGAGCATATTTCCATATTGGTAATCTGCATTGTTCATTCACTCCTAAATTTATTATTTTTTTTAATTATAAATGAATTTGTAAGGACCCATGTGAGGTGTGCATGCATCATCTTTAATTTTGCATCTCATTGTCTTTTGTCCCACAATCATGTTTCCGTATGCCCAAACCACCCAACATGCATCAAAGTGAAGAAGAAATTGTAATTTTGCTTTCTCACCCCTTTGACTATTCATTTTACTAAAGTGGACCTCCTTTGGTTTTTTACTATCAATTTTTTGCTTAAAATTAAGGCTACATACATAGAATCTCAACTTCTTTCAATGTCAGATTATGCCTTTCTAGCATGAAATTGTTGGGGTATGAAGTGTTGTCCAATATGGAGCACTTAGATCACAATGGAGAACTTGAGGTTCATGAAACATGTGACAAAGGAACAAATCATCTGAGAAAGGAATGGATCGTCTGGCAAAGGAATGGATCAAGTGCCAAAGGAATGGATCATACATAATGTCACACCCCGAAAACGATGACGGAAACGTTCCGGGGCGGAGGACGTCATGAAGTATCGCAACCAATGTACATAGTAAGCGTAGTAAACACAACCATTACATTACATAGAAATATTTACATTGTCTGAAAACAAATAGGTACATGTGTTATACATATATATCATATGAACAAAAGCTAAGACGAGTCTTCTATATGCTCCGTCTTCTCCAAAAGATCGTGGTGTACCTGTCAAATGTGGACCTGAGAATACAAGCAGTTTGAAAATCAGCATAAAGCTGGTGAGTTCATAAGCGGTTCATTTTCGAAAAAGAACAAGTTTCCTTTAGTTTTTATGAAAAAGTCATTATCCAAGAAAATCCCATATTTTCTTATAAGTAGAGTTTAGTTATCCATTCGTTACACAGTTTGGTTGAGAGCAGTTATGTTATCCCAGGAAAAACCCTTATTTTCCTAATAGTCGTGGTTAGTTCTTGATTCAGAATGCAATGTATTAGTATCTACCATACTTGTAGTATTAGTTAGGTATTCTGATATCCTAGTTATCCTACACACGAATGTCGAATATCTACTATACTTAGCCGTATTTTCGAATATTTGGAGACACCCAGAGACGTACACTAACTGTATATTCGATGTTCTGGTGACTTCCAAAGGCGTACTTTAGACGTATTTCTGAAGCTCTGTTGTGACATCCCCAAAATCTCGGCCAGAAAAGACCGATTTTTCATTTATGCTTTTAAATATTTTCAGAGTAAATCCTTTTTATTTGAAAGAGTTGCGGAATTTGTTCCCAAAACAAAACATGATAAAATAATATTTATCAAAGCATTTCATCAAGAGATGCATTTCATTATATAATCAAAACTCGGGATGTCATGTTCCGATACAGACCATAAAGCATAAACGATAAACATTACAAGTCATTCAACAAATATATACATATACAGACTTGTAAACAAAACAACAAGATGATCCATCCATCTTACGCCCTTGTGCCACTTCCTGTAATACAAATAAAACTGAGTGGGTCAGGCTTGGGAGCCTGGTGAGCATATAGGGTTTTCAACCCACAATAAATAAGTTATATTTAATTTCACCAACCAATCACTATCCCGATTACCCATTCCCGTTATCCTCACTTTACGTCCCTAAACAACTATCTCAAGGGACCTAATCTAGGATTTTCATCGGGACGGACATCACTGCGAAGGGGTTTCCTCAACAATAGATATCCTAAAGGCAACCATGAGGGGGATAGAGTACACCGGTGAACACATCGTTCACAACACCTACAGGTTATGAACCTGCTAGTGTTCCACTGGACTGTCTAGAAAGAGTCCGTGGTCGTTATCCATACTCCGCTGAATAACTAGATCAACAACAACAACAACATCGAGGCCTCTCATCTGTTTATTACACACCAACCATCTACCCATGTTCTACCCAACATATTAGTAGATAAAAATATATATTTTCATACGTAGTTTAAAGAAAACCTGTATAGCATGCTTTAATCAACACATATGTCACATAACAGATGAGGCACACACACATAACACATATCTCATAAAGAAATAAGCAGATCTATAAGATAGAAGAGAGTGAATACTCATTCACACATAACACAACCAAATATATACACATAGCACGTATTTTTATATAAAATACTTCGTATTATTGTATTAGAAGAAATAACTACACACTCACTTGATCAGAAGACGATCCGACAGCACTACGGCTTATAGAAGTAGTAATCCACAGCAGATCTGGAAGATCTCCTCGAAAATCGAACTTCTCGCGGGCAGAGCTTCGACTCCGGAACCGCGCTTCTCGGGATCTTCGGGATCTCGGGACTTGCCTCGGGGCTAGAGTATGATACCGGGACTTCGGGGTAGCTTCGGCACGAAAAACGATGCAAAAGACTAGAGAGAAGAGAAGAAAATGAACAAGAAATGAGGCTGTCTTCGGATCCTTTATATAGAGGCTGGAACCTCGGAGTACGCGGGGCGTACTGCGTTACGCGGGACGTACTGCCCAAAACGTCATTGCTTACGTATCCGAAGTGCTCGAGTGCGAGTGTCGACATCCCTCGGAGTACGCGGGGCGTACTCGAGTACGCAGGGCGTACCTCGGATCAGATCGGTGACTCCTTCGGATAATGCTTCCGAATTTTGATTTAAATTTAAATACAAAATGATTAATAAACTTCGGAAATTCATAACTTCTTCATACGAACTCCGTTTTCGACGTTCTTTATATCCACGGAAAGGTGAGACCATGCTCTACGACTTTCGTTTAGACTCCGTCGGCTAATTTTGACTTTATTTTTATTAATTATTTTTAATAGGCCGCGACAGAAACTTTCGTTATAAATTCATAACTTCTTCGTTTGACGTCTGTCTTGCCTAACTTTTTATCGCTTCGATACCAACAATGAGATCTTTGATTCTCATTTAGATTGCTTCGGCTAACAACCGCTCGATCTCAATTCGAGTATTTCAGGCTGTATACCGCTAAGCCGGAACTTCGATAAATCATAACTTCCTCATACGAAGTCAGATTTGGGCGTTCTATATATATTCGGAAACCTTGTTTCAACTACTACAACATTAACCAAAGATATTAAGTTTATTTCACTCTTAAATTTTGACGCTTATTTTTGTTCTTAATTAATCAGACCACGTAATTAAGCAATTAAGCACAAAACACATAATACTCAAATAATACATTCTTATTATTTCAAAACGGGTTACAAAGGTTAACCTAGACTATTATATTGCTAAATATGGCAAGCCCGGAAACACAGGCGTTACAATTCTCTCCACCTTAGAATGATTCCGTCCTCGGAATCACACATCAACAAACAAATGCGGATAGCGACTCAACATGTCATTCTCCGTCTCCCAGGTGAGATTCGTCCCATTCGTGTGTTTCCATCGGACAAGCACTAACCCAACCATCTTGCGTCGCAATTTCTTAGTCTTTCGGTCAACAATTGCCTCTGGTTCTTCAATCAACCTTTTGTTCTCATCAATTCTCAATTCATAAATTGGAATTATGTCGGGAACTTCTCCCGTGAACTTCCTCAAATAACACACATGAAAAGTGTTATGAATTCCATTCAGTTCTTCTGGTAGTTCGAGCTTGTAAGCTTGGTTCCCAATCCTCTGAAGAACTTTAAACGGTCCAATAAACCTTGGACTTAACTTTCCCCTTTTACCAAATCTTATAAGTCCCTTCCACGGCGAGACTTTAAGCAAAACCGAATCTCCAACTTCAAAAGTCATCGGTCTTCGCTTTTTGTCAGCATAGCTCTTTTGACGATCCTGAGCCGCTAACATTCTTTCCCTAATTATTTTCAACTTTTCAGCAGTTTGATGAACCAACTCCGGTCCCATAAACTGCTTTTCCCCAGCCTCAAGCCAACAAGACGGCGTACGACACTTCTGTCCATACAAAGCTTGGTAAGGTGCCATCTTAATGCTCGAGTGGAAACTATTATTATAGGAAAATTCTACCAACGGTAAATGTTCATCCCAATTACCTAGGAATTCCAGAGTACATGCTCTCAACATATCTTCAAGTGTTTGTATCGTTCGTTCGCTCTGACCATCAGTCTGCGGATGGTAAGCTGTACTTAAACACAACTTGGTACCCAATTCCTCTTGTAGACTTTTCCAAAACCTCGATGTGAAACGGCTATCACGATCTGACACAATCGTTAACGGAACACCGTGAGGCCTCACAATTTCCTTCACGTAAGAATTCGCAAGCTTCTCCATAGACCATTTCTCCCTGGCCGCTATGAAATGCGCACTCTTAGTGAATCGATCAACGACCACCCAAATCATGTCGTGACCATTCTTTGTTCTGGGCAGTTTAGTGACAAAATCCATAACAATGTCTTCCCACTTACCCATAGGCACATGCAAAGGTTCTAAACTCCCGTACGGTTTCTGATGTTGTGTCTTGACTCTCGCACAAGTCACACACTCGGCCACATACTTTGCAACATCAAGCTTCATCGTCGGCCACCAGTAGTAGGGTTTCAGGTCCCTATACATTTTAGTGCTACCCGGATGAATCGAGTACATGGTCTTGTGAGCTTCTTCCATCAGAAGATCTCTGACTCCTCCTGTCTTAGGTATCCAAATCCGATCTTGGAACACCTTCAGTCCATGACTGTTTACACCGAACACCAACGTTTTGCCCAAACGTTCCTCCTTTCTGTCATTCTTCTCAGACGCTTCGCTCTGAGCTTTCTTTATACTTTCCAAAATAGTTGAGACAACTTCAATTCTCAACGCTCTTGGCCTTTTCCTTTCGGGATTGACTTTCCGACTGAGAGCATCAGCAACAACATTAGCTTTACCGGGGTGGTAAAGTATCTCGCAGTCATAGTCTTTAAGTAATTCTAGCCAGCGTCGTTGCCTCATATTCAATTCTTTCTGATTAAAGAGGTATTGGAGACTCTTATGATCAGTGAAAAGTTTGCACTTCGTGCCATAGAGGTAATGCCTCCATATTTTCAGAGCGAAAACTACCGCTGCCAACTCCAAATCATGAGTCGGGTAGTTCTTTTCATGCTCTTTCAGCTGTCGAGACGCATATGCTATCACCTTTTCTCTTTGGGTCAAAACACAACCCAAACCAACACCAGACGCATCGCTATAGACAGCGAAGTCTTCAACTCCATCGGGTAGAGAAAGTATCGGTGCCTCGCATAGCTTCTCCTTTAGCTTCTCAAATGCTTCCTGATGCTTCTCACCCCAAGCATAAGTAGCTCCTTTGTGGGTCAAAGCTGACAATGGACTAGCGATCGAAGAAAAGCCTTGGATAAACCTTCGGTAATATCCGGCTAATCCTAAAAAGCTTCGAATCTCCGTGGGACTTTTCGGTTGTTCCCACTTCGTCACAGCTTCGATCTTCGCTGGATCAACCATTATCCCTTCTTGGTTGACCACGTGACCCAAGAATTGGACTTCACGAATCCAAAAATCACATTTGGAGAACTTAGCATACAGCTTCTCCTTCTTCAAGACTTCTAACACTTCTCGCAAGTGTCTGCCATGCTCCTCCTGGCTTTTCGAGTAAATCAGAATGTCGTCTATGAACACTATCACGGATTTATCAAGGAACGGGTTACAAACCCTATTCATCAAATCCATGAACGCTGCTGGAGCATTGGTTAGTCCAAACGACATAACCAAGAACTCGTAGTGTCCATATCTAGTTCTGAATGCAGTCTTCTCGATATCTTGCTCTCTTACTTTTAGCTGATGATATCCTGACCTAAGATCGATCTTCGAGAAATAGCTCGAACCTTGCAATTGATCAAACAGGTCATCAATCCTTGGCAACGGATATCTATTCTTTATTGTTGCCTTGTTCAGCTCTCTGTAATCGATGCACATTCTCATACTTCCATCTTTCTTCTTTACAAATAACACCGGAGCTCCCCAGGGCGATGAACTAGGTCTAATGAAACCGTTGTCCAATAACTCCTGAAGTTGCATCATTAGTTCCTTCATCTCCGTCGGTGCTAATCGATAAGGTGCTTTCGCAATTGGCGTTGTTCCTGGCAACAAGTCAATACGGAATTCCACTTGTCGATCAGGCGGTAATCCAGGAAGATCTTCGGGAAATACTTCCGGATAATCACACACCACTGGAATATTCTGCATCACCTTCTTTTCCTTCTTAGCATCAATCACGAATGCTAAAAACGATGTACACCCCTTGGTCAAACATTTTCTGGCTTTCATCAATGAAATGATTCCAGAATTCACTCTGCGTTTATCTCCATACACCATAAACGAATCTTTCCCAGGCGGGTTTACTTTGACTATTTTCTTCTTGCATAAAATTTCGGCGTCGTTGGCGCTAAGCCAATCCATTCCCAATACGATGTCGAAACCATTAAGTTCGATAGGCAATAATTCCTCGTGGAACTTATTCCCATTCAGATCAATTAAGATGTTTTTCATGCGATAGCTAACAGGTACAAACTTGCCACTAGCAACTTCGACTAATAAAGCATTATCTAGTCTAACAACAGGCAAAGCTAGCTTTCTACCAAATTCATGCGATATAAAGGAGTAGTTGGCTCCAGAATCAAATAAAATTTGGGCAGGCAATTCGTTAACGAGAAAGGTACCTGAAGCGACATCAGCTTCATCTTTAGCAGCTTCCAGTGTCATCTGGAATGCTCTCGCCTTTGGCTTTGGCGGAATGTTGGGTCTAGCTGCCTCCTTCTTCTTCGGGCAGTCCCTCGACATATGACCCTCCTCACCACAACCATAGCAAACTTTCTTTGTGAGGTTACACTCATTGGCATAGTGCCCTGGTTTTCCACACTTGTAGCATGTGTTCGCCACCTCACATTTTCCATGATGCTTCTTCTTACATTTGTCGCACCATTTCGCTTCACCTCCACCTCCCCTCGAACCAGACTTCGAGAACTTGTTTTTCTTGTTGGACCCTGAAGTTCCATCGAACTTCCTCTTTTCTCCAACATCTATTCTTTCCAGACCCTTTTCCTTCTGCTGGACCTCCACATTCTTAGCTGCACGAACAGCCGTTTTCAGAGTGGTTGCCATTTTGACTGTCGGACCAAAGTCAGCAGGCAGTCCGTTAGCAAACCTCTCAATCTTGGAGAGTTCCGTCGGCACTAGGTACGGAAACAACTTCATCTTCTCAGTAAATGCAGTAGCATAGTCATCTATGCTCATCTTCCCTTTCTTCAAGTTTTGGAACTCATTGTTCAGATCAATCAGATCTATCTCCGAACAATACTGCACCCTTAACTGTTCCAAGAACTCCTCCCATGACATTTTCAGGGCTTCTCCTCGTGGCATAGTATCTGCCAACAACTTCCACCAACTCAAGACTCCAGTCTTCAGTTGTCTAACCGCAAATACGGTCTTCTGTTTGTTGCTACAGTCGCAACTTTCAAATACCATCTCCATTTCGGAGATCCAATCCATTATCTCAACAGGCTTTGGGCTCCCAGAAAGACTTGGCGGTTTGGCGCCCAAGAAATTCTTGTACATACGCCCATCCTTGTTGTTTCTCCTTTCCGGATCGTTCCTTCGTTCCTCTTGAGTCCCAACTTGACTCACCATGCGACTATTATTCCCTTCCTCCGATTGCTCGGGAATCAATTCCGGTTCCTCAATAGGTATGATAGGTTCATCCCTATTATTATGCAACATTTGTCGCATCTCCTCCCTTTGTTCGGCTAGCATAGCCCGAATCATGGCTTGCACTGCAGCCATTGTTATTGGTTCTGGTGCTGCTGCTACAACAGGTATTTGCTCAATCACTGGCGGTTGATTCCTATTTTCATCTGCGTTTCCAACGCCACTCCTTGTTCTCACCATTTTTGATCTACACACCGAATAATTTCACCTTATTACTCCAAACGATTACATGCTAGTTCTAATATCGTATACATACGCTTAGAATCCTAAACACATAAACCTTCAGATCCGGTTGGCAACAAACCGTAGATCCGAACAAATAATATCATATATGGCAACATATAACATTTAGCACATAAAAGCATTTTAGGCAACTTTCCTAAAATAAACTAGTGCTCGTGTCTAAAATCCAACAGACACACATCTCAAAATTCCACTTAGCATTCTAAGTTTAAGTCTAGAAATCCTACAAATTCCTAGTTCGCTTAAACTAATGCTCTGATACCAACTGTGACATCCCCAAAATCTCGGCCAGAAAAGACCGATTTTTCATTTATGCTTTTAAATATTTTCAGAGTAAATCCTTTTTATTTGAAAGAGTTGCGGAATTTGTTCCCAAAACAAAACATGATAAAATAATATTTATCAAAGCATTTCATCAAGAGATGCATTTCATTATATAATCAAAACTCGGGATGTCATGTTCCGATACAGACCATAAAGCATAAACGATAAACATTACAAGTCATTCAACAAATATATACATATACAGACTTGTAAACAAAACAACAAGATGATCCATCCATCTTATGCCCTTGTGCCACTTCCTGTAATACAAATAAAACTGAGTGGGTCAGGCTTGGGAGCCTGGTGAGCATATAGGGTTTTCAACCCACAATAAATAAGTTATATTTAATTTCACCAACCAATCACTATCCCGATTACCCATTCCCGTTATCCTCACTTTACGTCCCTAAACAACTATCTCAAGGGACCTAATCTAGGATTTTCATCGGGACGGACATCACTGCGAAGGGGTTTCCTCAACAATAGATATCCTAAAGGCAACCATGAGGGGGATAGAGTACACCGGTGAACACATCGTTCACAACACCTACAGGTTATGAACCTGCTAGTGTTCCACTGGACTGTCTAGAAAGAGTCCGTGGTCGTTATCCATACTCCGCTGAATAACTAGATCAACAACAACAACAACATCGAGGCCTCTCATCTGTTTATTACACACCAACCATCTACCCATGTTCTACCCAACATATTAGTAGATAAAAATATATATTTTCATACGTAGTTTAAAGAAAACCTGTATAGCATGCTTTAATCAACACATATGTCACATAACAGATGAGGCACACACACATAACACATATCTCATAAAGAAATAAGCAGATCTATAAGATAGAAGAGAGTGAATACTCATTCACACATAACACAACCAAATATATACACATAGCACGTATTTTTATATAAAATACTTCGTATTATTGTATTAGAAGAAATAACTACACACTCACTTGATCAGAAGACGATCCGACAGCACTACGGCTTATAGAAGTAGTAATCCACAGCAGATCTGGAAGATCTCCTCGAAAATCGAACTTCTCGCGGGCAGAGCTTCGACTCCGGAACCGCGCTTCTCGGGATCTTCGGGATCTCGGGACTTGCCTCGGGGCTAGAGTATGATACCGGGACTTCGGGGTAGCTTCGGCACGAAAAACGATGCAAAAGACTAGAGAGAAGAGAAGAAAATGAACAAGAAATGAGGCTGTCTTCGGATCCTTTATATAGAGGCTGGAACCTCGGAGTACGCGGGGCGTACTGCGTTACGCGGGGCGTACTGCCCAAAACGTCATTGCTTACGTATCCGAAGTGCTCGAGTGCGAGTGTCGACATCCCTCGGAGTACGCGGGGCGTACTCGAGTACGCAGGGCGTACCTCGGATCAGATCGGTGACTCCTTCGGATAATGCTTCCGAATTTTGATTTAAATTTAAATACAAAATGATTAATAAACTTCGGAAATTCATAACTTCTTCATACGAACTCCGTTTTCGACGTTCTTTATATCCACGGAAAGGTGAGACCATGCTCTACGACTTTCGTTTAGACTCCGTCGGCTAATTTTGACTTTATTTTTATTAATTATTTTTAATAGGCCGCGACAGAAACTTTCGTTATAAATTCATAACTTCTTCGTTTGACGTCTGTCTTGCCTAACTTTTTATCGCTTCGATACCAACAATGAGATCTTTGATTCTCATTTAGATTGCTTCGGCTAACAACCGCTCGATCTCAATTCGAGTATTTCAGGCTGTATACCGCTAAGCCGGAACTTCGATAAATCATAACTTCCTCATACGAAGTCAGATTTGGGCGTTCTATATATATTCGGAAACCTTGTTTCAACTACTACAACATTAACCAAAGATATTAAGTTTATTTCACTCTTAAATTTTGACGCTTATTTTTGTTCTTAATTAATCAGACCACGTAATTAAGCAATTAAGCACAAAACACATAATACTCAAATAATACATTCTTATTATTTCAAAACGGGTTACAAAGGTTAACCTAGACTATTATATTGCTAAATATGGCAAGCCCGGAAACACAGGCGTTACATCTGTCGACATCCAAAGGCGTATGTTTTTGAAACTCTGTCGATATCCAAGGCGTACTATCGAATTATTTCCGAAACTCTGGTGGCACTCAAGGCGTACACTAGCTATATTTTCGAAGTTTTGGTGCCATCCAAAGGCGTGCACTAGCTGTACTTTCGTCGTTCTGTTACCATCCGAGGGCGTATCTTATTAGTATTAATCCTACTTATGATTAGTATGAATCCTTCGCAAATTATAAAATGTAACATAGATTATAACACTTTATAAAGAAATCTACAACTAGTCTGAAAGCTAACTCTGCAATTCGAACTATTGGTTAATACAGTTTTCGATATTAAAAGCATACATAATATAAACATTTGAACTGAAATAATAAATTTGAGTAAAATATTTCCTTGTACTTTTTATTGTATTTCCCCCTGAAAACATTTGAAAAACATGGAAAAAGGAGTAGGGGTATGAACTCACCAATCGAGGAATGTGTCAGTTTGGATGTTAAACGTCAGTTCGGGACTTTAAAACGCGCGAGGTTCCTATGTAATATGAAGAGATACACATTTGTATCTAATTAGGCTTTAGAATACTAATCAAATATGAATAAAAACTTCGAGACGTGAAAACACGTCATTACAAGTGCTTGGAGTGACTCGGGTGGCATCTAAGGGTGTGTATGGCTTGAATATGGAGTTTTCTCTTCAAGAGTAAACTCCTAATAGATTTTTCGACCCAATGACCAACTCCCCATGAGTTTATGGCCGTAACTCATGGTGGGGGTGTTTTTGGGTGCTTAAAGGTCACACATCACTTGGGAAATTTGGCTAGGATTAAATCTAGGGAAGAAGAAGGAATTAAACCACCAAAGGGACCATTTAATGGAGTTTATGGCTGTAAACTAGGAGTTTACGGCCGTAAGCTCCTAAGTACCCTTTCTTTATATGTTTTGGTGGTCCTAGATCAATCACATGTGATTCTAAGTCATTATACAAGCCTTGGGATGAATTTAGGGCATCATTTGACTAAGATATAGGAGTTTACGGCCCAGGAACTGTCCTTGGGGGGTTTACGGCTGTAAGCTCCGATGGGGGTGGTTTTCATCAAGTTTAAGGCCCCTAACTCGTTTGTGGTTGCTTCTAGACTTTATTCCAAGGCTTATGAGGTGTTTAAGGGGCATATTAACACCTTAAGATGTGTTTACTGCCAAAGAAATTGTGTTTACGGTCCAAGCATGTTCTTGGGCCGTAAAATCATATTAATACCTCAATTTATAAGGTTTTGGTGATCCAAGTCCAGTCTTGAAAGCCCCTAAGTCATATCTAAGCTCCAAAGGTGATTTGGGAGGGTTTTCGGGCTCAAAAACCCCTTTTATGTGTGTTTGCGGCCCAAGACTGTTCTAGGGACATAAACACATGATGTTGGTCCTATTCCAAGATTTGAACACGAACTTGAAGGCTAAGGATGCTAATCTATGAGTTAGGGTAGTTACCTTAACGATTTGAGGCTTGAATTGGATGATTTTGGACCAAGGACTTGGATTTGAGGAGAGAGTAGAGAGAGAGTGAAAAAGGATTCAAATGAGGTCCTTTGAACTTTATATATGGTTCGAGTTTGGGACACGGTGGAATTCTACCCGATACCGACGTTAAACGGGGCTTTTCGTCGCACCCGATTAAGTTGTCGTAACCCGACGTGGTCGATACTATAAATTTTCTGAATAATAATTTGGGATGTTTTCATGAATTTCTAACGTGTTTGGATACCCATTAAGTCATAATAGAAGTCTAAAAAATAATGACTTAATTTAAAAACTTAAACGGAAACAATTCGAAAAAGATGAATTTTATGGACGGAAACGGGTTACGGCGATGAAGCAAACTTCGGGTTGTCACACATAAGGGGTTTGGAGAACTTGAAAGAGGTTTGGAGAACTTGGGAGTGATATGGAGAAACAAGGGAACCTTGTTGTGCCATATGTCGAAAGGATGGGCCAAGAAGGATGATGTTGCACCAAGGGCATTCCTTCTTGCACCATTATGCTCCCTCTTACACCATGAGGACCCATATTGCGCCATGGGGTACTCCTGTTGAGCCATGGAGTATGCTTTTGCGCCATGCATGGCCTTGTTGTGTAATTTATGTTCTGTTGTGCCAAGGTGGTGTTGTTGCTCCAATCTTGATGTTCTTGTGCCACACTTGAAGCCTATTGTGCCATCCATGCACTTGTTGTACCATCATGGTGCAAGATGGACCATATTATTCCTTGATGAGTCAAGTATGCTATGAAGTTCATTATGATGCTTAAGATGGAAGAATGTTCCAGAAGATGTTAGATGGCGGAATATGATTGATTATCACTATTCATGGGCCTATGGGCCAACGGGCTTGGCTCATTAGGGTTTTAGGTTTGATCCCTCAAGTATAAATAGGCTCATACCCTCATCATTATAAATTGCTAAATTTTCATGAGAGCTTAGAGTGAGATACAATTTTGAGTGCTTGTAAGAATTCCACAAAATTAATAAAATCCTCTCTCTCTCTCTCTCTCTCTCTCTATCTATCTCGTTCGCCTGTGGACGTAGGTCACCTTGACCGAACCACGTTAAATATTGTGTTCTTTTGATTTACGTTTTTCAAAAGTTTTAGTGAGTTCACTGAGGTTTGGTTTTTTATATTTTTCTGAAGTGCTTAACTTGTTTTGTTGTTACCCAACAAACTGGTATTAGAGCTATGGATGAAGACGGGAGAGTTAAGATTGACAAGTTCAATGGAAAAGATTTCGGTTTCTGGAAGATACAAATTGAAGACTACCTCTAACAGAAGAATTTACATGAACCTTTTTCAGAATATAAGTCGTTCCTTATGAAGCAGGAGGATGGGGAGTTGTTAGATTGGCATGCACTTGGTGTGGTGCGTTTATGATGTGTGTGGAATGCACTAGTTTTAATCCTACTAACTTAGACACAAAATAAACACACGAAAGGCAGTGTACCTATCGATTAGTAATATAGTTCAAGCGAGTAGGGTATCGAACACAGGGAACGGTAAAAAATTAAAATAAATGCTAAAATTATCTAAATAAAACAAGTAAAAAAGGGGTTTTCTCTAGTTTTACAAGACTAAAACTTAAATACTTAACTAACACTCAAACTAAGCAACTAACAGCTAAAGCAAATAACCAATTACCTAAATTCAATAATCAAGAAGACTTCTATTTAGGTTTTGAATCATCTATTCTTATGGTTGATTTTATGACAAGTACAATGGATTAATTGGCTTTGGCTACCGATTAGTGTGATTAGGTCCACGTTCGCTTTTACTAATCCTTAGAAAACAAATTAATTCAAGCAGTGATCAAGTGATTAAACTAATAGATTTCCTAGTTTATTGATTCGGGTTAAGTAAGACTTGTAGTAAGCTAATCAAATATGCTAATTCAATTAACTCCTTGTTGATGGTTCATCACACAAGCTCACACATTAACTTACATATTTTCTAGTTAACCCTAGTTTCACGTTCGCTATTCCTAGGCATATAACAATGTTTTCACATAAATCATATGAGATTAGCAACTAAGAGACGTTCATGCAATTTAATTACTGGTTACTTAACAGAAAATAGTTATTGTTAACACATAAGGTTCTTTAACAAGCTTAACCAAAAAAAAAAAAAACTCACCAAATTCAATTAATCCAACCACAAAATCAAACCATCATCACAAAATCATCTATCTTAAACAGAAGTTATGAGTTTTTAGATTATATCTACATCAAATAACAAAACTAAAAACATAATCTAATGATTGAAACATGGTTTATGCAAAAGATTAAGATAAAAGTAATGTGTTATTGCCTTTGATCTTCTTCAAAATTGATATCTAAGTTAAAATCTCAAAAACCACAGCTTCATAAAACCCTTCTGGCCTCCAAAAACTGTCCTAAACTTCCCCCATTCGTTAGGGTTCGAATGAGAAGCGTTTCTATATATATATATATATATATATATATATATATATATATATATATATATATATATATATATATATATATATATATATATGGGTTATTGTGGACAAATTGACGAATAGTGCCCATTTTATTCCGATCTCCGAGAGCATCTCTGATGAGAGATTAGCAGATATTTATGTGCGAGAGGTGGTGGTTAGGCACGGTGTACCGGTGTCAGTGGTCTCTGACCGGGATGTCCGGTTTACATCCAAATTTTGGAGGAAGTTCCGTGAGGAATTGGGCACGCAGTTACACTTCAACATTGCACATCACCCCCAGAAAGACGGCCAAAGCAAGCGGACGATCTAGACGCTCGAGGACATGCTGCGGGCATGCGTTCTGGATTTCGGAGGGAGTTGGGATACATACCTCCCACTATCAAAGTTTTCATATAACAACAGTTACCATGCTAGTATCGAACGATCCCCATTTGAGATGTTCTATGGTCGGAGGTGTAGGACCCCGGTTTGTTGGGGTGAAGTTGAGCACCGAGTCATGGGAAGCACCGAGGTGGTGCTTAAGACTACCGAGTTGATCCATCAGGTGCGCGACAGGCTGCGAGTCGCGTAAAGCAATCAGAAGAGCTATACTGACCGGCGTCGCTCGGATCTTGAGTTCTAGGTGGGAGACTTCGTATTGCTGAAAGTGTCACTATGGAAGGGTGTCATTTGGTTCCAGAAGAGGGGCAAGTTAGGGCCCAAGTATATTGGTTCGTTCAGGATTACCGCCCAGGTGGGTAAGGTGGCTTACTGTTTGCATATGCCAAACGAGCTTAGTCAGATTCATAACATCTTCCACGTCTCTCAGCTTTGGAAGTGTGTCACTAACGAGGCTGCGGTTATATCTTTGGATGACATTCAGGTGGATGAGAGCCTGAACTAATTGAGAGGCCCGTTGCGGTCTTGGATAGGAAAACTAAGGTCCTTCATAATAAATAGGTGAAGCTAGTGAAGGTGTAATGGCAACACCGGAGGGGCTCGGAATGGACATGGGAGCCGGAGGATGAGATACGAGAGCATTACCCAGATTTTTTTCACATCAGCAGACTTCGTGGACGAAGTCTAGTTCAAGTGGGGGAGATTTGTAACGCTTGCTCCAGGTAATGTTTTTTTTTCAAGTTTTAGGGTTTTGGACTGGAACTCGACGAGTTGGGAGCCCCAACTCGACGAGTAGGTGCTGGAAAGGAAAACCCTAATTTTTTGGGTTTTGCACCTTATATAAAGAACTAATGGTCCATTTGTGGCCTCCCTCATCGTCTTTACAGTCCAGAAGCAAATCCTAATCGAGATAACCCTCCATATTGAGTGTGTGTAAGGCTAAAGAGTGTGTGTTTGGTACATTTATTGAAGAACTCAAGGATTTAAGAGCTTGGAACGAGAAGGAGCCTATAGATCCAACGTCTACTCAGTTGTAGCAACCATTTGAAGGTAAAAAGCTATTACCTTAACCTTTCTTTTGTTAGATCTCTCCATTCAAGAGATTAGGGCCTTTTAGCCCATTTTGGACCTATTTTTGGAAGTTGGGAATGAATTTAAGTTGTAACATCAGATCCGAACTCTTCTAGGCCTCTATAGTCATAAAGTTATCGATTTTATCAAGCTTGACCCTTCTTCATGCCCTAAACCTATTATCAATTTTGGTTTTAGCATTTTAGCCTCTTGAAGCCTTACATGCACGTAAAGTTGGCAACTTTACTTGGAAACTACACCCTAGGGATTGGATCTGTAGTTTGGAGCCTTGGATTAAACTGTACAGGACTGAACATAAAAAAGGCTGAAGGAACTCAACGAGTTGCATAGCCAACTCGACGAGTTGGGTAGAGTTTACCCGCCTTCTGGATTCTGAGCGAACTCGGCGAGTGGGTGAGATGACTTGGCGAGTTGATTAGGGTTTTCGGTCTCCTGGACACTAAAGAACTCGAAAAGTTGACTTGAGTTTTCGGTTTTATGGACTCTAAAGGAACTCGACAAGTTGCTAGATGCACTCGACGAGTTGGGGTCAACATGGACTGTTGACCTTGACTTTGACCATGATTAACCAAGTTGGAATATAAGGGTATTTTTGGTATTTCAGGATTTTGACAAAGTTAGTCACATGGTGGTTGTAGGCAGTTGAGTTGGAGTTACGAGTTTGGACTTATCTTATCGGTGCAACATTTCTTTAGAGGTGAGTTTCCTCACCATACCAATGGGTGAAGGCACCACGGCCGGCCCATTTAATTAGTTGTAGTGTTTATTGTGGATTCACTATTTATATGTATGATATGCATGTATATGAGAATGTGCTAGTACTTATTGACTGGATATGTGAAGACCCCGGGGGAGCCTGTGGCATTTGGATATAAGACCATGTGGGGGAGCCCATGGAAAGTAGTTAAGACTATGTGGGGGAGCCAATGACACATATGAGTAAGACCCTGGATGGAGTCCACATCATCCCTATATGTTTATGTTTGAGTTATGTAGTATGATAGATATTTCTGTGATATATGATATGCTAGTTGACTATTATGTTATTTTCATGGAAGACCCCGGGGGGAGCTCATGACAGTTGGATATAGGACCATGTGGGGGAGCCCATGGCAAGTAGTAAAGACCTTGGGGGAACCCATATCATGTAGGTATAAGACCCTGGGAGAAGCCCACGACATCCTTATATGTTTGTATGCATGGCTTATGTGGTTTAGGTAGCTTATATACCTAATACGGATTATATGATTATGTGGATTGTGTGGGAGTATGCTCTGGGGAACCCACTAAGCATTAGCTCACAGTTTTTTGATTTGTTTCAGGTACTTTAGAGCCTAACGGAAAGGGAAAGGTTTGATGGCGTGACATGCACTCTCCGACATTTTATATGGAGACACTCTGATATTTGAAATGAAATGTTGATGTTATGGGTTTTGAGAACAGTTGTCATTGAGATTTCATATTTTATGGTAACGTTTTGATTAATTGAAAATGAAAAAAATTTATTTGGAAATTCGGGATGTTACACTTTTTTCGCAATCATGGTGCAAGATGGACCATCTTAGTCCTTAATGAGCTACGTATGCTATAAAGTCCTCTATGATGCTCCAGATGGAAGAATGTCCCAAAAGATGATGCATGGCAGAATATGATTGGTTGTCACCATTCATGGGCCTATGGGCCAATGGGCTTGGTTCATTAAGGTTTTAGGTTTTAGGTTTGATTCCTCAAGTATAAATAGGCTCATACCCTCATCATTGTAAATTGCTAGATTTCCATGAGAGGTCAAAGTGAGATACAATTTTGAGTGCTTGTAATAGTTCCAGAAAGTTAATAAAATCCTCTCTTTCTCCCCCTCTCTCTCTCTCTCTCTGTGACATCCCCATTTTCACGGCCAGAAAAGACCGATTTTGTCTATGCTTGTTTGAAAATCAGAGTAATATTTTTAATAAAAGTGTTGCGGAATTTGTTCCCAGTAAAACACAATAAATGTGTTATCAAGTCATTTCCGAAGAATAGTATTTTTAATCATTTTAAAACATTTGGGATGTCATCGTCAATACAGAAACATAAGCATAAACAGAACTTACATTCATTATCCCTAGTGATTTATATCTTATTAATCTCTCAGTGTAATGTGACTTCATATCAACATCTGTGATATAAATAAACTGAGTGGGTCAGGTTGGGAAACCTGGTGAGTACATAGGGTTTTCAACCCACAATAATATAATTATTATGTTTAATCATCAAACAGTTAACCCAATTACCCATCCCCATTATCTTCTTTACTCTTAAGGGTCTACCCTAAGAATCAGCTATTTGTCATTCATTCATTCATTCATTCCTAAGGATTATCCTAAGGAATAGGTACGAAGTCCATCGTTGTCAATGACACAGCTGTCAAGCACAGCTGCTAGTTTTATCACTTAGGCGCAGTTGCCAGAATTGTGACATTCTATATGAGGCGCAGCTTCCAGTATCATCCTTTGAGCACAGCTGCTAGGGCCATCTCGTTTATTGACAGTATCGTTTGCGAGAGTCCACTCGCAATACATGTCAATGGGTTTTTAGAGTACACCGGTGAACACATCATTCACAACACCTACATGTTGCGAGCCTGCTAGTGTTCCACTGGACTGTCTAGAATAGTCCGTAGTTGTCATCCATACTCTGCTAGATGACGGGGCCAACATTTGGGAACAAGGCTTCTCACATCGTCCACCTCTCACCCTTACCTCATGGTCTATATCACCTCTCAACTCATCATCCAACTCATATTTCATCTACCCATGTTTTACCCAACATATTATGTAGATATAAATATATATACAGTTTAAATCATATAAAACTTGTATAAAATCGTTCATCCAACATAGATAGCAAGTATACAGATAATATGCACACATATCACGTATTTTATATAAATACTTCATATCTATGTGTAAGATGAAAGGGACCATGCACTCACTTGAAAAGGCGGTGATTCCAAATTCAGACAACGCTTCGCTTCTTAAAAATAATTTCCTTCGACGAAACCTAGTATTATTACCACTAGAGTTTAGTTTATTATTCTTCGAGACTAATTAATAGTCTAGCTATTATTACTATTATATAAGCGTTAAACAATACTTATATAACCCATAATAATAGCCCAAGTACTTCTTATAAGTTCCTAATAACGTTACTATAATTAAATAAAAGCTATATTAAAAATAGCGTAGACGTAGCTCACTTACAACGAGTTTTATAGAAAACTGGGCTTTGCTTGGAGCAGCGTTTCCGAGCCGAAAAGTTGTTCTTCTCGGAGCCGTCGATCACTCTGGGGCTTCCACCTCGTGCTAGGGAGGTTCCCTAGGCTTTTCGGGGGGGGGGGGGGGGGGGGGGGTTCGAGGCTAGAGAGAGGTTTTAGAGAGAGAGAGAGAGTAAAGAGAAGAAAGAATGGGAAAGGTGTGAACAAAATGAGGGTGGGAGAGGTTCTATTTATAGGGTGAAAAATGGCTGAACTTGGTGCCACATGTCACCATCTAGTGGCAAGCCTTGGGGAGAAAGCAATGGCCAAGATTGTGCCACATCACCCATTTTCGCACAACACACTTCCGACTTCTAAAATCCGTAACTTTCACATACAACCTCCTTTTTTGACGTTCTTTATATCCACGCGCAGGTAAAAATAAGATCTACAACTTTCATTTTGACTCCGTCGGCTATATCTCGACCGATCTTAAATTTAACAGTACGAGGAGATTATATTGTTAAATGTCCGCGTAAAATTCATAACTTCTACACACGGACTCTGTTTTCGTCTGCCATTTTACCATTGAGTTCCAATTAATGAGATCTTCAATTCTCATTTAGGTCGTGTAGGCCAAAAACCGCTCGATCTAAAATTCGAGTTTCGGGTTGTGCACTGCTAAGGCAAATCTTCGAAAATTCATAACTTCCTCATACGAAGTCAGATTTGGGCGTTCTTTTTTTTTTTTGTATGTTCTCGGTTTAACGTATATTACAACTTTTGTTTAGATTTCTAAGGCTAAAATATCATCTATCTATCATAAATTCACTATTTACGTCTCCCAGTGTCGTGCCGGTTTTGCCGTAAAACTTCGACGGACCATAACTTCTTTGTTATAACTTGGATTTCAATGTTCTTTATATGTACGGAACCCTTGAGACGTATTCTACAACTTGGTTAAGATTATTTAATCTAAATAATCTTTTGTCAAAAAGTCGTTTGCGACCCCTATTATCTCTAAATTGACTAGCCCAGATCTACGTGCGTTACACACACACACTCTCACTCTCTCTCTCTCTCTCTCTCTCTCTCTCTTTCTCTCTCTCTCTCTCTCTCTCTCTCTCTCTCTTTCTCTCGTTCGCCCGTGGACGTAGGTCACCTTAACCGAACCACGTTAAATATTGTGTTCTTTTGATTTACATTTTTCAGAAGTTTTTGTGAGTTCACCGATGTTTGGTTTTTTATATTTTTCTGAAGTGCTTACTTGTTTTGTTGTCACCCAACAAAAATATGTAAACATAATAATAGTGTTCAAAGATTGAAAAAAAACGGTGTGCATAATTCTTATTTTGTCCCAACATTGGATTCCTTCTCCGTTTTTAATTTATAATCACTTTAACAAATCCTTAATCTTTCCAGAAACTAGATTTTAGGTTTCCAATTTGAAAACTTTATGGATTTGCAAAGTTCACCATTTGGCATAAAGTTGAATTTTTGTCAATTTTCTGTCAAACGATTATATTTGGCAGATTCACTCACTTTTGAGATTTAAGCATTATTACAGGTTTATTAGTTATTATTAGTCGTGTATATTCTTATTATTATATATGTATAGAGTGTAGGTACCTTGGTGTAAATATTGTGTCTAGGTCAACCTCATGTACACTATATATACCCCACGACTGGATCAATAAAATCGAGGAAAAGATTATGCATTATATTATGGTATTAGATCTCTCCTTCTGAAAACCTAACCCTACAGCCATCGTTCCTTCACAGTCTGTATCTTCTTCTCTTTTTTTTCGTTCTCTCTCCTCATGACAGAAAAATTACACCTAGTTCTCATGATCACTAATATCCGAAATTTTATTCTGATTACTCTTGAGATGGACAGCGCTCAATATACTTCATGGGCTAAGTTGTTCAGAATCCATTGTCGTGCATTCCATGTCATTGATCATATCAAACCCAGAGCTGCAATCATCTCCTCCTCCACCATTGATAAAGCCGGGGCTAATAAACTAGCAGATCCCAAACCAATGGATCCTAAACTATGGAATCGATTAGATTCCATTGTCATCCAATGGATTAACAATACTATCTCAAATGATCTCCTCCAAACCATTCTAAAACATAAATCTAGTGCAACGCGGGCATGGGCAGCCCTCGAAAGTATTTTTCAAGACAACCAGAATGAGTGTGCGCTTTACTTGGAACACAAACTAGTCACCACAAAACTTAGAAATTTCGAAAATTGCTCTGCTTACTGTCAAACGTTGAGAATGATCTCTGATCAACTTTCCAATATCGGCACCCCTGTTACTAATCAACGACTCGTATTACAACTCATTGCTAGTCTTACAAATGAATACGAAAGGATCACCATGATGATCCATCAAACCAAACCTCTTCAAGATTTCTATGAAGCACAATCTCATCTCATCTTGGAGGACAAACGTAAGGCAAATCATGCAACCTAATCCGCTGGTGTAGATGCATTTGCCCTCAATGCTTAGACTCAACACACTTGTTTTCGGATGAGTTTTCGGGGGTATCGCCAGACCAAAAAATAGATTTTATCATTTATTTAGTACATGGAGTGACTCCTATAGTCTGTACGCCTTATTGTTTGGCCCCGTCAGAAATGAGAGAGTTAAAGATGCAATTACAGGAGTTATTAGATCATGGTTTCATAAGACCCAGTTCATCCCCTTGGGGTTCTCCCATTTTGTTTGTAAAGAAGAAAGATGGATCAATGCATATGTGTATCGACTACCGAGAATTGAATAAAATCACAATAAATAATCGATATCAACTACCAAGAATAGATGATTTATTAGATCAATTGCAAGGGGTGACTTTCTTTTCGAAAATTGATCTACGATCGGGATATATATATATATATATATATATATATATATATATATATATATATATATATATATATATATATATAGAGAGAGAGAGAGAGAGAGAGAGAAAGAGAGAAAGAGAGTTTTTTAATAAATAAATATAAGTTTTTTCAAATAAATTTAGTATATATAAAAAAGAAAATCTCCAAAAAAGTCTTTAAACTTTAACGTTATTAATGAAAAATTCATCATGGTTTTTTTTTTTTTAAATTCAACCCTTAAAACTGGCATTAACATGGTACAATGATTCTTTTACAAATGTTTATCGGTTTCAATGGTTAAATTGCAAAAAGAAAAATTATAGGTGACTTTTTTGTTAACAGAGTCAAAATATAGAGATTTTTTTACATATTTCCCTAAAAATATATATAACTAAATTGATCATGAGACATAAATATAAAGATTTTATGGAGATTTTATATTTCTAAATATAAAATCGTTAATATAAATATGCACGAGTAAAATAATGTTACATCAAACTTAATATTATCTTCTTTAATATGACACTAGGTATGAGACCACAAAATAGCATGTGATAAAACGAATGAGAGTGTAACATTTGAAAAATAAAAGATTTTTATTTATTAGTTAGAAATATATTCAGTTCTAAATCTATATGGAGTTTTAACTTTTAAATTTTATAAAATTTCAAATTTTATGGTTGTTTGTGAGATTTATTTAAAAAATGGTCATTTTATAATATCTATTACGAAGAGTTGATATTTTAAAATTCCATGTTTGAAAACAACAAATTTTATAAAAGCTCAACTTCATATGATATTTCTATATAAGTATTTTGATTTACCCCTGAAATTTTAAAAAGTACGTCCAAAGAAAACAAGTATTAAAACATCGTAACAAAATAGCTATTGATAAACTAAAAAAATTAAATAAATGACAGTTAAAAACTCGGTTTAGTGATAGTTTTTATACCAGTAATAAAATATCAGATACATAACAGATAATCGAAATTTAACATATATGTGTAACTAATTTTTATTTGCACATGTTTCAAGAAATAAAATTTAAGGATTTAAATTAAAATTTATTAGCGAAAATAGGTTAAATCTATCTAAAAAATATAACTTATTATTATTAGTAAATGGATTTATCAATTCAAATTCCCACTAATTAATAGACAATATTTGTCATTTATTATAACATTCATTATATTTAATACTTTATATATATATATATATATATATATATATATATATATATATATATATATATATATATATATATATATATATATTAGTGTTATGTGACATTTAAATTTATGGAAACTGAAAAAAAAACTATAAATTGATATGTGAATGTTATTTATTTAGAAATTATTACAAAATGACACGTGTCAAAGCTAATGAGAAAATAACATATAACAAAATGATTTTGATTTATTAGAGTAGACTAGTTGTGAGACCCATATATTAGATGGATTAATTTAAAAAAAAATTAAATATAAAAGTCAAAATGTTTGAGAACTTTGAATTTATAAGAAAGTAAGAAAAATAATGATTTATTATAAAGAAAAAGTTTTTTTTTTATCTTTTAAATTTAAACAAATAATTTAAATAAAGAAAATAATTAATGAGCTTTAATTTTGGGAATTTTGAAATTTAAATATAAATTTATTAGTGAAATTAATATTCATTTATTACCATACTAGGTGTAAAACTCGTGTATTACACGGGTTGATTAAACAAAAGATTAAATATTAAAATGTAAAAATTATGTATTTTTTAAAATATAATTTTGAAATAAGAAATGAAGAAACCTATTAATTATAACTATTATCACATTTATTACATTTAATACTTACATATATAAATATGTAAGTATTATGTGGATTTTTAATTTAAAAATTAAGAAAACCTAAAAATTAACATGTGAATATTATTTATTTAAAAAATATAATAAAATGACAAGTATCAAAACTCATGAATTGACATTTGTCAAAAATGAATATTCATTTATTATAGTTGATTTATTATATTAAAATATTAAATAAAATTTAATAAAATAGAAAAACTCATAAAATAACATGTGAAAAAAATATTAATTCAAAATGACACAAAATAACATTGACAAACTGAATAAGAGTATGATAAATGGTAAAATATATTTATTTATTAGAGAGGATTTATTCAAGAAAAGTTAAAGGTAAAAAAACAAAAACAATACAAGTTGTAAGACATTTATCAAAATTAAAACAATACATATTTAAGAAGGGGAAAATAATTTATGAGGGTATTAAATCGTTTGATTTAAAAAAATAATAATAAATAAAAGATGACGGAGATAGAGGTGGTTAGAGGTGATGTGGAGGTTGTAACTGTTGATTATCATCAAGTTATTTTAGAAGTCAATATTGTGTTCGATGACTCCATGTCTCCATCTCCTTCAATCGTCGAAGCTTTTGTTTTTAGTGGGTTTCCTTTTTGTTTTGTAACATAACCAAAAAAAAAAACAATTAATTTAAGCAAACACGAAGCAGCTGCATCTCCACCTTGCTAACAAAACAACAAAACAGGCTACGTTCATGACGAATGCATGCAAAACTCAAAAGATTTTTCGTCTCAACACCGTCACCAATCACTCATAGGTCATAACGCACCTGCTTCGACTTCATTTCTTAGCCAACAGGTTTCCTCAAATATATTATATAAATCCACGCCAAATTTCTAATATTAACTTCACTTATCTTGTGCGAACATCGTCGTCTTTCAGAGTTGAGGCCATGAGGCAAAAGAGGAAACAGAGCATTGTGAACTATGGGTACGAACCCTCCGCAGACGAAGAGGAAGATAGTTATGAGAAATCGGAGACTGAAAGAGCGGTTCCGGTGGAGATTTTTCGTCGGAGAAACAGGGGAAAACGCCGATTGAAGAAAAATGGTTGCAATTTACAGGATCCGTTAGTAGTATGTGGTTGCGATATCATGTTAACGATATTGAGCTTTCTCGACGCACACAGTGTGGCTTCAGCACTTGTTGTTTCACGTAGATGGCGTAGAGTCGCTTGCAGTGATACCATTTGGTCTGAAAAGGTATACACACACACACTCCTTGTTCTTTAGTCTTTACTATCTATTTTCTTTTTTGTTTCTTAAAATGTTACATTTGTTTGCTTTTTGTCAATATGATGATTTTGGTGATGGTTGGTTGGTTTTGTTTATTAAAGAGCTTCATAAATAGTGGTAGTCATGTCACATAAGGAGAGCTTGTTTGAATCATGTCACAGAATGATCATCATCATGGGTAGGGTAGGAATAGGATCAAAGATTGAGTAAAAGACTTAATTACCCTCTACATTCCTTGCTTATAGATCAACGAGCTATGGGCTGACAAAGCTCATCTACCTCGTTTTGCCCAAGTTGAGGGGTTGTCAAAGTTGACTGCTTACACCTTATCCATTCAGGATGGCGAGCGGGTAAGTCTCTTTAATATATGTGGTCGTAGGCATAAAGAGACAGGTTCAAGTCATTGTAGATATGACACATACCCTTTTATTTTTTAGATATTATATTGACAACATTTGTTCTATCTTGTCTTGTGTTTTTTACTAGAGTCGAATCGTGAAGGAAGATCTATGTGATCATGCCTGGGAGTTTCATTTTAAAGAGGCATGTGTTTTTAATTCTCGTCTTGCATTATTAAAAGGGCTAAATGCAAGAATAACACATTTTTCTTTGTATCTTCTTAATTTATAACTTTTTTTTTTCTTATAGAGGCATAGTACTAATATGCTAAATATCTACGTAATAGCTTTGTACTTCTCTAATTTCTTTTTTCTACTTAAGACAATTTACTTTGAACAATATAAAAGTTATAACAAATGAAAATTACTTTGTAAACTATAGCTATATGATATTGATATAATTCGCTATATTTTCAAAGTAAAATGCTATAAAAAAATGAGCATAGGATGTGATAACCAAAAGAAATGCAAGTAGGATGCTATAATAAAGGGCTTAAAACAAGAAATAACAATGTACTTCCTCTTCCTAGGTTCATTTCTTTTATTGTAATTTTGTTTTTTTTTCTTATTAAGGCATTTACCTTGAAAAATCCTCCAAATTAAATCCTTGTACTTCCAACTTTAGTTCTTATTAAAGCATGATACTTTGAAAAATATACCTCATTATAGCACTTTGTTGTCTGGTCGGATAATATAACCCTAAGATTTCTTCCATTATTCCAAAATCATATAATTTTATTGTTGAATTGCATTCAGAGTGTCTGGCGAAATTTGGATCCATATTGGAGAGGAACAGGGCAACCAATGCATCGCTACTTCCATGAAGATGGAAGCCAAACTGCTAATGTTGATGATAGGGTATGGGGAGGCAATGAATGTTGTTACTCCATTGTTGCAAGCTTCTTAGCAGATGGAAATATTAGGAAACATTATGTAAGTGTCAACAGTTGGCCACGATTGTCTATATCAAGGAGGCGTGATTGGGGTTGGGAAATGTCAAATCGCTTCTATTTCTACTCGAGTGTTCCCGATGCTTATAAGCCAGGTGGCACTGGTTCCTCTCATCCTGTTCATTAATTAATTTATGTTTCTTGTTTTATTTACCAAGCTTGTTTGGTGATAGTTTTGAAATAATTTTAATTACATTTGCTCGTCTTTACTTTACGTGCGTATTTTGTTTGTGGAAATTTCAATGATTTCTTTTGGAAGATTTCAGGTTGAAAATTATATATCTGCCCATTAACGTTGATCTAGAAAATGTATTTGTTGATCTTTATGGATGGTTGTTTTAGGTATTTGAGTAACATAAAGATTTTACTTGAACTATTTGCATGGTAGATGTTGCAATATGAAATAATCTGAAAGTATAATGTAATAACGAGAAGAAAAAAAATTAAAATATTAAAGTTACATTGCTATTTCTTCTATTTGGCCATATGTTTAATTTTAAAATTATAATATTATTTATTGAAATGTTCAAATATAAACGTGTTAAATATAAGATCATGTATATGTGCTTCTTTCATTTGTGGTTACTTTTATGTAGATACTAGACGAATATCTACGCATGACGTATAATAAGGCTATATAATTATATTTTTTGCATTCACATTTTGAAAATAATAAGACATCACATCAACTATAAAATAATAACACTTAGGGTGTCGCCAATTGTTAGGATCATCGGAATTGGGGTGTTGCCAGATAATGGGATGTCGCCGGAAAATGGGATCGCCATAACTGGGGTTGCCGGAGTGGCGACGACAGCTAGTGGTCGGAGGTGGTGGTGACTAGAAATTCAAGAGAGGGAGAGGGGAAGAGAAAAGGAGAGAGGTGTATTGGTTCTTTTTATATCAACAAAAATATGGTCTTGGGGTTTGCTTTGTGAATTACTTGGTCAACGGTGATTGTTGTTTTAACCACATAAACATTGTAGTTAAAATTCAAAAGAGATGTGTCTCCAAATATAACCACAATTTAAAATAGGTATTTAATTTTTAAATGTTTATATAACTAGATATTTTGTAGGTAAAAAATACTTGTTTGAATTCATGCGTTTATAATTTCGTCGGTTATATATATCGGTAAACTTTTTGAAGGGTTATACTTTCAAGGGCTTATTAAATTAATTACTCCTTCCGTTTTTTTTTTTGTCCGAAAATAATAGTCCATTTCTAAAAATAAATAATATTTTTACCAAAATACTTTCACATTATTACTTAACCAACTAAACATTTAATGGAGTATTACATGCAAAGTAAGGACAAAACATCATTTTATTGTATAAAGTTAGTGGTAATTAATGCTTCCTTAATCTGTGTGTTTTTTGTTTTGTTTGTGGACAATAATTTTGGGATGGTGGGAGTATCACATATGATAATTAGCTAATAATTGCAAAATGTAGGATAGCTGGTATAAAACACGGCTTGATACGAAATTTGCAATTACGACTGCAAATATGTATCGGTTTGAATATTAGATTCTCGAGTTAATTCTGATGGGTTTTGAACAATACATCAATCCTATGGTGCACATGCAAACCCTAAAGCTTTGGATCTAAGTTTCTCTATTGTACATGCAAATTATCCAAAGCTTACAAACCTTAGATCTAGCATACAAAATCTTAAAATAACAAATAAAACAAGTTTAGATGATTACCTTGATTGTTGCTTGAAGATTTTTAGCTTGCGAGAACCTAGCACCTCAAATGTGATGCCTCTAATGGATCACAAACACCAAAGCAAGTTGGATGATCTTGAAGAGAGAGGATGAGAGGCTCAAAAACCGACTCTAAGACTTCTTAGTGTTTCTAGGTGCTGATTTCTGAAGCCTTATGGTCTTTATATGTTGGAGCTGCTAGGGTTTCAGTCAAAACCCTAATTTAATAGCTTAGGGTTGAAGCAGTCCAATGTAACCTTTTGGAATAAGGCCCTGGACGATTTCAAGGTGGGCTTCCACCCCAATTTCGTCCATCCCTCAATCCAAATGATCCACAACCCAAAATCCAATTATCTGATAATTGCAATTCCTGTCCCCTAAGTTTAATTAATATCTTTTGATCACAAAATTAATTTCTTAATTAATTCTTGACCAATATTAATTAATCAATATGATTTCTCTTTTAATATATTATTCATAAAATATATAAACAAACCATAATTTCCTCTTTCTCCACCAATCATCCAGTCAAGTTGCTCCGGTGAAGGCAACCCAAAAGGACCATGCTACAACCGCATCAAGTACATACCAAATATAGTTATGGACTTAGACACTAATCCAAAAGTCTCCTACTTGGATAAGTCTAATAACTATAGATGCAATTATGACTCCAAAATTCGATTTGCACTTGTAGCTCTCAAAAGCCGCTGTCGAATTATGACTTGTCGTTCAGATAAGGGATCGTATAGTCCTCCGTTCTCAAGATATTGTGCGGACAATTACATAGAACATAGTCATACTTATTGTCCAGCAGTTTGTTTGGGCCCAAGATATCGCTTTTACCCTCTTAGGATAAAAGGAACAGATAAACTTTGACTTATATGTATTTACTATTCACTCATCAAATCATACACAACAATGCATTTTATAACATCATGTTACTGATGCATTTAAGCATTATCAATGCATAACCATCTCGCAAACAATAAACAATATATCTAGGTTTAAAGACTATATGATATTATCGTCTCACAATCACTTGTGATTCCATGAAGTGATTCAAGTGAGCGCGGGTTTAATCCAATACTCAAATCTTATTTCATAAGTAGTAATGAACGTTGTAGCAAACTTTTGCTATGTCTAATACACTTTAGATAATCTACAAACCAATTCATGACACTCTTCTTTCATACCTACTTCCAAAGTACGAGCGACTGTGGACAGTTCGAATAATCTTATTATTCAGGAAGTCAAAACAGGCAAAGTGAAACAATAGGTAAATAATTAACACAAGATAGTAAATTTATTTATAAATAATACTCCTTTATTTAATCATCAAATGTTAATTAAAATTTATCTATTACACGTTTCAAAACTATCTAATCACTAAAACTTATATCGTCCTTCAGCCCAATGCTCCTAGCGTGTTGCAAGTGCTTAACCCTACTCAGTCCTTTCATAAGGCGATCTGCTAGGTTCTCTTCTGACGATACCCTCTTTACTACGAGGAGTCCCTTTTCTACCCAATGTCTAATAAAGTGAAATTTCCCGTCGATATGCCTGGATCTCCATAGGCTCCTTTATGGCTGGCAAAACTCCAAGGTCTCCGATGAAGTTATTCAACCATATTGCCTCCTTTGATGCATTGCTCGCCGTTATGTACCCTGATTCTCACGTTGAATTAGCTACAATCTCTTGCTTGGAACTTTTCCAAGTCACTGCTCCTCCATTTAGGGTAAAGACCTAGCCCGAATGAGAGCAGAAGTTGTCTCGGACGGTCTGAAAATTGGCGTCACTATACCCTCGTACCCTTAAGTCATCACTCCTACCGAGGATAAGAAACCATTCCTTGGTCCTTCGAAGGTACTTAAGAATATTATTGATTGCGGTCCAATGCGCTCTACCAGGGTTCCCTTGATATTTGCTGACCATGCTCAAAGCGAAGACCACATCAGGGCGAGTACAAGTCATAGCATACATGATTGAGCCAACTGCGGAAGCATAAGGTACTCAACTCATCTCTATTATCTCAGCTTCAGTACTAAGGCTTTGAGTCTTACTCAACTTGGCATTTATTTGGATCGGTAACTCCCTTTTCTTGGAATTCTCCATACTAAAATGTTTTAGTACTTTATCCAAGTAAGTATTTTGACTAAGTCCTATTAGCCTTTTACTCCTGTTTCTCACTATCCTTATTCCTAGAATATAGGCAGTCTCTCCGAGGTCCATCATAGCGAAACACTTCCCAAGCCAGGACTTAACCTCCTGTAGGGTTGGGATGTCGTTTCCTATGAGTAGTATGTCGTCTACATACAACACTAGGAAGCTAACTATACTCCTACTGGCTTTGACATATAGACAAGACTCATCCTTGCTTCGCAGGAAACCAAACTCTTTGACTTTCTCATCGAAACAAAGATTCCATCTGCGAGATGCTTGTTTCAATCCATAAATAGATTTCTCAAGCTTACACACTCCATTAGGATGCTTCGCATCGACAAAACCCTCTGGCTAAATCATGTAAACATCGTCAGCCAACTTCCCATTACGGAAGGCGATTTTGAGATCCATCTGCCATATTTCATAATCATGAAATGCAGCTATGTCTAGCATAACCCTAATAGATTGTATCTTCGCAAATGGGGAGAAGGTCTCATCATAGTCAACTCTAGGAGTTTGAGTAAAGCCCTTCACAACCAATCACACCTTATAAGTGTGTACCTTCCCATCCATGTCGGTCTTCTTCTTGAAGATCCATTTGCACTCGACCGTCTTACGACCTGACACATTGTCAACCAAATTCCAAACATTGTTGTCATACATGGACTGAATCTCGCTATTTATAGCCTCTTTCCATTTTGCAGACTCTGAACCTGCCATGGCTTCCTTGTGGGTATTAGGTTCATCCAAATTTACTAGTGTACTATCACTAATAAATGTATCACCTTCAGTAGTAATATGAAAACCATAGAACTCCGGTGGAACACTAACTCTACTGGAATGTCTAAGAGGTAGGGATTCGTCAACAGGTTCAACAGGAGTTTCTTCCTCAGGTTGAACGTCAGTGTTAGAGGTTCCTTTATCGTTCGATTCTTAAAGCTCTTCAATATCGATTTGCCTCCCACATTCCCCTTGGCTTATGAGTTATCGCTCTCGGAAAACCCCCCTTCTCGCAACGAAGACAACATTGTCACTCAGTCTATAGTAGAGATATCCAAAGGACTTCTGCAAGTAGTCGATGAAAATACACCGCTCACTACGAGGTTTGAGCTTGTCGTGAGTCTCTCTTCTTACAAAAGCCTCGCAACCCCAAACCTTGATGTGTGCCAATGAGGGAGCTTTCCTTGTCCACATCTCATGAGGTGTTTTGGCAACCTTCTTTGTAGGGACTAAGTTAAGGATATGGGCGGAAGTCTCTAAGGCATACCCCTAGAATGAGATAGGTAACGAAGCACGACTCATCATGGAATGAACCATGTCCAACAATGTTCGATTACGCCTCTCAGCTACACCATTCAACTACAGTGTCCTAGGTTGGCGTCAATTGCGAAACGATTCTGCATTCCTTGAGGTAGTCATGGAATTCAAGACTAAGGTACTCATCACCTCGATCGGATCGGAGCCTCTTAATTTTCCTGCCCAACTGATTCTCCACTTCTTGCTTAAACTCGTTGAACTTTTCAAAGGTTTCTGACTTGTGCTTGATTAAGTAGATATACTCATATCTGCTATAATCATCGATGAAAGACACATAAAAGCGGCTTGTATCCCTTGTGGTGGATCTAAAGGGCCCGCACACATCGGTGTGTATGAAATCCAATAAACCCTCCCCCTTTCACAAGTACTAGTGAAGGGTGACTTGGTAATATTTCCAAGTAAACAAGACTCGCACACGTCATCGTCCCTAAGGTCGAATGACTCCAACTCTCTATCCTTTTGGAGTTGGGCTATGTGTTTCTTGTTGACATGTCGAAGACGAAAATGCTACAAGCATGCTTAATCCAAATCATTGGAAGAATCGACATATAACACATCATTTCCTAAGTTGTCTACAACCATCACAGTTTCATATATTCCATTACAAGGCAATGCTTCAAAATAAAAAACACCATTAAAGAAGGCATTAGAACCCTTTTCATTATCAAATGAAAATCTAAAACCGTGTTTATATAAACCTTGAAAAAAATGATGTTTCTTGCCATTTCTATCAAATAGAAACAATTATTCAAATCTAGTCTTAACCCACTACTAAGCACTAAAGAGTAAACTCCAATCTTGGTGACAGACGACGACGACTTCTGTTCCCCATGATCAAGTTTATCTTTCCATGCTCCACATCCCTACTTCTTCTTAGGCCACGCAAATCAGAACAAATGTGAAAACCATATCCTGTATCGAGAACCCAAGAAATAGCATGTGATGCGTTATTAGATTGAATAGTATAAGTGCCTGCGAGGGATGGCATTATCTTTCCATCCTTGATGTCCTGCAGATACTTCGGGCAACTTCGTTTCCAATGCCCTTTCTCATGGCAGTAGTAGCACTCTGCATACTTCAGGTTGGAGGAAGGTGCAACGGAACCAGATTTGGTTCCACTAGAAGAGGTGTCATCTTGAGACTTTCCCTTATGGTGGCTCTTGGAAGGAGCCTTCCTCTTTTTACCATTCCCCTGCCCAGTAGCCAATACGGGGGCAACACTAGGAGTTGATGCAAAAGATTTGTCCTTGAGGTTGCTCTCAGCAGTCCTTAGCAGGCCATGAAGCTTGCTCAAAGTGACATCCTCCTTGTTCATGTGGTAGGTCATGCGGAATTGGTTGTAACAAGGAGGCAAGGAGTGAAGAATGATATCAATCGCAAACTCTTCATCGAAGTTAGCATTTAACTTCAACAGGCGGTCGACATATCTCTAAATTTTCTATAGATTGGCCGTGACGGACTCTCCATCCCTCATCTTGGTGGTGATCATCGAAGTGATGATCTCATACCTCTCCTGCATGGCACTTTGGTGGTACCTGTCTAGTAAATCCTGATGCATCTCGTAGGGGTAGTAGTCCTCGTAGGACTTTTGGAGTTCGGCAGTCATAGTCGCGTGTGACATCCCCATTTTCACGGCTAGAAAAGACTGATTATGTTTATGATTTATAAAAATCAGAGTACCCTTTTTATAAAAATCTTGCGGAATTTGTTCCCAGAAAAACATGATAAATACGTTATCAAAGCATTTCCGAAGAAATGTATTTTTTATTTATTTTAAAACATTGGGATGTCATTGTCAATACAGAAACATAAGCATAAACAGAACTTACATTCATTATCACTAATGATTTACATCTCCTTAATCTCTCAGTGTAATGTAACTTCATATAGACACCTGTAATACATATAAGCTGGAGTTGGTCAGGTAGGGAAAGCTGGTAAGTACATAGGGATTTCAATCCAACAATGTTATATCATATATATAATTTAGAACTCACAAAATATACAATTTCACCATATATATATATATATATATATATATATATATATATATATATATATATATATATATATATATATATATATATATATATAAGCAACTCTTACCCCACCCCGTTAATCCTCACAACGAGACTATCCATACTCTCGGACCTTAAATTTTACCTCTTACTCAACCCATACTCTCGGATCTAATTCATGCTCTTGGATTAATAATTTTGCCCATTCCATACTCTCGGATTAGTGACAAGTATCTATGTGTAAATCCATTCTCCCGGATTAACGACGAATGACTATGTCCTATCCATACGCCCGGACTGAGGACGACTGACTATGTCTTAATCCATACTCCCGGACTAAGGACAATTGACTATGTCTTAATTCATGCTCCTAGATTAATGACAGTTGACTATGTCCAATCCATACTCTCAGACTAGGGACAATGACACGTGTCTAATCCATGCTCCCGGATCAATGACATATACTAAAGTTCTATTCTCTGAGTATAACTCACTTGTACTCGTAAAAAAATACTACCCAATATTCCTCATAATTAATTTAGGTTTACTTTTTATCCTAAATCATCATATATAACTAGGTATGTTCTTTAACACGTATTTCAGGCAACATCAATTAACTCGCACATAAACATATAATTAATATTTCAATCAATACTTGTATTAAAATCATGTTCATGAAAGGGACTATGCACTCACTTGATAAGGTGGTGACTTGGTACTTAGACAACGCTTCGTTTACTTTAAAATAATTTTCATTCGACGAAACCTAGTATTATTACCACTAGATTTTAGTCTAATATTTACAGTGACTTATTATTATTATTATTATTATTATTATTATTATTATTATTATTATTATTATTATTATTATTATTATTATTATATAAGCGTTTAAACAATATTTTCCAACCACTATGTACAGACAGGGGCAAGACATAAAACACCGGAGGGCAGGACCATTTTGGCATATAGCACTTCTGAAATCCAACAACCCTATGTGGCCTTTTAAACCAGATTCCCGTACCGCGAGTAGTTAAAAAGATATTATAACGACACTTATATAATAATAGCTCAAATATTTATTATAAGTTCATAATAACAATCCTAATTTTAAATATAAGCTATATTAAAATAGAGTAAGCATAACTTACTTACAATGGGGTTTTAGCTAGGAGTCGGGCTCTGCAGGGGCAGAACTTCGTTGCTGAATCTTTTTAAGAAAGATTCGTGCAGTGCTTCAACACTCACCTTACTATACTAAAGCTACAGAAAGAGAAGTCGAATCACGAGGGACCGAAATGCTCGGGGGATAAGAAGAGAAAGACTCTTGAATCAAGAGAATGGTGCAAGAAATATGAGTGCCCAAGCCTCTTATTTATAGTAATTGAATTGACAAAAACTACCCTCTATTATTACTTAATGACCTTATATTATATAAACGACTAAACACCCCTTCATAATACTATTTTAAATAGATTTTAACGATATTTGTACTAAACTAATGTCGAACTACTCAACACTAGTCTTATAATAACCGCATCGTCGATACATTTCTAATGATATATACATTTGTATATATATATATATATATATATATATATATATATATATATATATATATATATATATATATATATATGTACATATATATGATTTATATTTTATTTTAATACATAAATATGCTATTATAATTTATAACCCGTTCATACGAACTCCATTTTTGACGTTCTTTATATCCACGCATTGGTATTTAAGAGCACTACAACTTTTATTTAGACACCGTCAGCTAATTCTCATTCTATCTCATATTTACAAAACTGTATCGGATTTATCGCGCTCGAAGAGTAAGGACCAAGTTTCGTCCATATCTTTAACATAAGAGGTCTACTCTCGACATTATTTATATTCACACATAGGTAAAAACAAGATATAAAACTTTCATTTAGACTCCGTCAGCTAATTCTCGACCGATCTTAAATTTAACAGTAGGAGGGGAATATATTGTTAAATGTTCGCGTAAAATTCATAACTTCTACATACGGACTCCGTTTTCATCTGTCTTTTTACCGTTGAGTTCCTATTAATGAGATCTTCAACTCTCATTTAGGTTGCGTAGGCCAAAAACCGCTCAAACTAAAATTCGAGTTTCGGGTCGTGCACTGCTATGCCAAATCTTAGAAAATTCATAACTTCCTCATACGAAGTTAGATTTGGGCGTTCTTTTTTTTGTATGTTCTCGGTTTAACATACACTATAAATTTAGTTTAGATCACTAAGGCTAAAAATTCTTCTACCGTAAATTCACTATTTACGTCTCCCGGTGCCGTGCCGGTTTTGCCGTAAAACTTCGACGAGCCATAACTTCTTCGTTATAACTCGGATTTCGGCGTTCTTTATATGTACGGAACCATTGTAACATATACTAGAACTTGGTTAAGATTAATCCTTCTAAATAATATTCCATCAAAAAATTATTTTTGATGCTCATCGTCTCTAAATTGACTAGCCCGGATCTATGGGCGTTACATCGCGCGCGAGCATGATGCAATGCACTTTCGTAGCATCGCGCTCATGAGCCTCAAAGGCAACGATCTCCTCGGGAGTAGCAGTGTTGACATTTACTTCTTTTCAGCTCCTTGTCGAGGACATACTCCTTGTCCTCATAGCGGGTAACCATTCGAATGTGTTCGGATCCAATCATTGAAATTGGACCTATCGAAACTCACCTTCCCACACAAATTCATGAGTGAGAATGAGCTGAAAGAGTTCGAGCCAGAAGCATTGTTGTTGTTTGAGGTAGACATCTGAAAAAAGAAGAGTGAAAAAGTTTGATTAGATAAGAATCCCAAATTAAACACCCAAATGAGAAATTAGGGTTAGGATCCAACAACATTATTCACAATTTAGAAGAGGGATGTTGTAATCTAAATCGCAGATAATTTGAAGGTAAGTGAATGACGATTCACTAATTTCCACTATGAAAAATGAAAAAAGATTAAGTTTTAAATGTATTGAAACTCCTAGATCTTTTGAGATTCATTGAACTTTTCAATGGCATGTTTAAATGTCGATATCTCCTTCAAGTTTGTGATTGGGATACCGAGGATCACAAACAAGGTGTGAATAACCATGCAAATGTACTTGGTGCCCTTAATGTTACAGTCACCTAATCAATGTGCCGATTAGTCACACACACTCTATTGATCTATGAAAAATATCAAGTCACCCTTTGCCACCTTTGCTAGACCCAAATTAGTGTGCTAGTTAACCACACACGCTCTACTAACATCTTGGCAAGGGTACGAAGTGTAATTTCATGGAATAACATCATTTTCACATTTTTTCCTAAAGTAACTCAGATTGGGAATTTTATAAAAAAAACATTTAGTTACTTTATTAACCATTATACTTTTAATGAGGAATTAATTGTCCTATCCTACCCATTCGGCTAACAACCCTCCACCAATCAAGGAAGCGGTGGGTGAGAGTGGACACCCATTAAACTGTCATTTAATACGCAACAACCTTATACACCCCTTATAGATCGGCTTCGTGAATGAGGCCTGCTAACAGTAAGACTAGCATTCATCTTATAAATATATATAATCATTATTCTTATAATATTATAATAGTATAAGAGTTGAATTTTAAACTTGTAAAATTGTAGGGTTTATAATTTAAATATTTCAAAATTAAACTTTTTAATCAAAATTTAAATTCCAAAACTTGAGGGCTAGTTTTGAAACTTTTCAAAAATTTTTACATCAAAATTCAAATAATTTAATTAAACAATAAATTGGTGATTATCTAATTTTGACCTAATCCAATTCCATGACAAGATAATTCTTTCAAATAATTCAAATAATTAAAGTTTATCATATAAGACAATAATTATCTAATTAATTTACAATTATCTTCTATTTTGATAAGGATAATCACATCATATTAATAAAATTCAGATTTTATCAATAAAAAACGTTTTTGGTAATTATCCCAAGTCAAAATTGGCCAAAATCCCGAAATTTCCTCTGTCTGACTCTCCGACTCGCCGAGTCACCATTTGGACTCTTCGAGTTCATCAGACTCGTCGAGTTCATCAGGTGACTCGACGAGTTTGTCAGGCAGAAAGCCAAAAATTCAATTTTAAGCAATGAATAATCATACAATGCATCAAATACAATAGAAACCAATCAAGGCTTTGATACCACTGATGGGTTTTGAACAATACATCAATCCTATGGTGCAAATGCAAACCCTAAAGCTTTGGATCTAGGTTTCTCTATTGTACATGTGAATTATCCAAAGTTTACAAACCCTAGATCTTGCATACAAAATCCAAAAATAACAAATAAAACAAGTTTAGATGATTACCTTGCTTGTTGCTTGAAGATCTTTAGCTTGTGGGAACCTAGCACCTCAAATGTGATGCCTATAATGGATCACAAACACCAAATCAAGTTGGATGATCTTGAAGAGAGAGGATGAAAGGCTCAAAAATCGGCACTAAGACTTCTTAGGGTTTCTGGGTGCCGATTTCTGAAGCCCTAGGGGTCTTTATATATTGGAGATGCTAGGGTTTCAGTCAAAACCCTAATTGGATAGCTTAGGCCTTAAGTAGTCCAATGAAACATTTTGGAATAAGGCCCTGGATGATTTCAAGGTGGGCTTTCACCCCAATTTTGTCCATATCTCAATCCAAATGATCTACAAACTAAAATCCAATTATCATATAATTGCAGTTCCAGTCCCGTAAGTTTAATTAATATCTTTTGATCACAAAATTAATTTCTTAATTAATTCTTGACCAATATTAATTAATCTATATGATTTCTCTTTTAATATATTGTTCATATAGTATATTAATAAACCATAATATCCTCTTTCTCCACTAATCATCCAGTCAAGTTACTCCGGTGAAGGCAACCTAAAAGGACCATGCTACAATCGGACCAAGTACATACCAAATATAGTTATGGACTTAGACACTAATCCAACAAGTTCTTTGATTAGCATTTCATATAATAATAATAATAATAATAATAATAATAATAATAACAATAACAAAAATAATAATAATAATAATAACAATAGTAATAATAATAATAATAATAATAGTTAATATATATATATATATATATATATATATATATATATATATATATATATATATATATATATATATATATATATATTACTGAAAACATATATATCGAAATATTATTTGTATCCTTCTGGAATACTGCTTTCTCATCTATAAAAAGACTGTTATGGTAAATCTTAGAGCCAATTTTTCCTTCTCGCCGAGCCTCCGTCTCTCCCTCCCCTTGGAAAAAAATGGGAGAAAACTCACAACCTCTCTCCTAGGGTTTGGTGATTTTTTAATAAAACCTAACTTAGGTTAAATCCTTTTGCTCTTTGGTGTTGTGGGCCTGATTCCTTTAGAGGGGTGCTCTTTTGAATCCTTCATCTTGCAACAAATTGGCATGTACAAGATCACAAACATGCGAAACTAAGTTTGGTAATCTTTTACTTTTCTCAAAGTAAGATGTTATAACTAGTAAAACATAGATCCTAGGATGCATGTACACTTACGCATATCTTTTGATTTTTACGCTACCTTAAGATAATGTATTTGATGCAATAAATACTCAACAATATCCTACTATATGACATTTTTTGATAAGGATAAGGATTATCCTTAGGAATCTGATCAACTTATGGATTCAAGTTGTTGCCTATAAATAGAGGGCTTATGATTAAATCATAGCATTCTTTTGAGCCTCATAATTTTGTTCCCTTCTCTAGGCTATCGTCAAAAATATAATCCTTCTCCAAGGGTTATTATATCCATTCTCTAGGCTTATTCATATTTGCTTCTTGGAGTCTCGGGTCTGACTACATTCATGGTTGTAGAACTCGCTACTCAGTACCTGTTTGGCCGACTACCGAGTAGTAAGTACTTAGAAGTAATCGGGAGTACTCAGGGAGTACTCGGATTCGGTAATTCATGTAGAAATATTTTTAGGGAAATTATATATGTCAAAATCACAAGTTAAAACCATAAGTTGATTGAATTATATAACAAAATTAGATACATGTGAATACACAAAAAATGAAAAACACACAATGGTCTTACTTCGTGAATAATTACTGAAAACTTAAGATATATATGTAGTAATAATCATATGTGTGTGTTAAATAATAAACCATTAAGTGTATTATACATATTAATCACATCATTTGCTAAGTTTTACAACACTACTCGTATCAGTAAGGGGCCAATTGGGGAGTACTCAGATTTTGTAACTCGCATCGGTAAGGGGCCAAGTAGGGAGTACTCGGATGAGTAATCGGCCAACTCGGGGAGTTCTACAACACTGACTATGTTAGAGGTATTCTCCTTTGGGTTCTTTATCCTTTCCAAAAGTTATCAATCACAAGATCTCAATCAAAAGATCAAGATGTTAGTGTTCTTAACTTTTCTTTGGATGATTCCAAAAGTAGGCTTCTATAATTAGTAAAACGTAGATCTTATCGTGCATGTACATATAGGGATTAATTTGATTTTTCCACTACGTTAATCTAGTGTATATTAATATATTAAAAACCCAACAAGATATATCTGCTAAAATGTAATATATTTTGGGAAAAATATAGAAAAACTCAACCATTTATCTCCTAACATTCAGAAAAACCCTTACATTATGTTTACATTCTGAAAAATCCATACAATATCATTTACCCTACAATAAAACCCTTGTAGTCGGTTTCTTCATTATTTGACCAATTGGATTTCTAACCTAGCTTATTTTTTAAAAAAATGACCTTGATATTATCAACGTTTAAGTCGTTTAATACTTAGTCCACACTCTACACAATTAACAAAAAGAACACAAATGCAATTAAAGGAGAAGAAAAGGTATCTGTAGGGTTCATCGATGAGGGAAATTTAACACGAATCATTGACGTTCGTTGAATCAACATCGACAGATGCACCTCATTCATCCAAGTAAGAACACGAATCCCATGGCTTCTTCTTCCTCATTTTCCTCATAATTTAGATGCAAAGCCTAATGAAATGAACGCTTTAATTTATTGTAAATATGTATACAAAGTCAGATGAAGCTTTAATTTATTATATGTCACACCCCCAAACCAGAACGGCGGAAACGTCTGGGGGTTGATGACTTCATGTACAGTATTATAACAAATGAATAATAGTGATCAAAGCCATACAACTATTATATTGATAATTAAGAAGTTTACATTGTATCCGACACATTGTGTACTTGATACTAAATACATACGACAAAAGTAAATGGCATGACGTGTGACGCCCCATCCTCAAAAGTTTTTGGATTATCTGTTTACTGATTTCCTGAAAATACAAATGATTTTGAATAGTGTCAACATTTAGGTTGGTGAGTGCATAGTGTTTTGTATGAGAAAAATCGATAACTTTTCCTTGTAAAATGATAGAGGGCGCTTTCAGAAAATCCAATATTTTTGTTTAAAAATAAATTGTAAGTTTTAAACCCGAAGACCAAAATGTAAAAGTGTTGTACGGGAAAATAGTATTATGAAGTTCTATCTTTATATAAAACTAATTGAATGTATGTTAACCCCGTAAACCAAATATATTAATTGTTAATACCCAATGTGAGTTATTATAACCATGCTAGCGAGCAGTGGCCATCTACGACGTTTTTCAAGCATCGGAATGTTAGACATTTGTAACCATAGTCCTGCCGGTCAAACTGTAGCTAATAGCTTGGGTGCGGGGTTGTCAGTCCCGTATAGATGTATACACAAGTGTCACGCTCTCTTACCGAGACTCTTGTTATAATTCAAGACTTTAGTGTGTACTTTGGTAGGTACGGTGAAACCAAATGTCTCACAAAATTGTATCAACCAGTTTACGTCTAGTGTAATGAAAACACTTTTTCTTGTAAATGCAAGTATTACTCTTCCATAGTGGTTACATAGTGTAAAAATATGTATACCTTTAAATAGTATATGTTTCGTCCGAAATGATAAAGTAGTGTTTGTGACTCCTAAACTATACTAAATATAGTTTATTATGATTGTTTTGTTAAGTCTATTTATATAATCATTTATACAAATACGTAGTAGTTATCTTGTCCGGATGTTTTTAAAAGATTATATCATATAAACTTACATCTGACACAAGTATGAGAAATCGGTATGAAAAAGTTTATTTCTAGCTTTTTCCCCTTTCTAACGATATTTACTGGTAACTAATAAAATATAACTTTGTAAAGCTTATTTTTACCTTTTTGGAGTATTTAACTCAAGTTAACTTTGTGAGTTTAAAACCATATATCTTTAGTCAAACCCCCACAAAAATGGGGCCATAAACTAGTTAGGACCATTTTTGCTAGAAAAACTCATTATTGTCATATAATGCTAGACTTTTGAGTTTTCTGTTTGCGTAAATGTTCTAAAAACTAGTAATACTCATATTTCATGCAAATAATACTTATTATTCAACATAGAAATGAAACATGCAAACATTTGTGTTATAAACCAAACTTTACTTGTATTCTCCCCCCCCCCCCCCCCTAAAACATGAAAATCTCTAAAATATGGGGGTATGAACTCACATTGAGTGTGGTTGTGGTTGGATAAAGAGGTGATGGTGAAGATCTTCAAGCCTAGAACACTTGAAGGTGGTTGAAGAACTCTTTAAAGGTGATATTATCCTATGAGTTTTGACACATGATAATGTGTGTAAATGAGATGAATCTAGTATGAAAGTGTGTAGAAACACTAGATTAAAAAGGAATTCTTACCAAAATTTCCTAAGAACCAACTTGAAGAATTAATCCTTGAAAGGTTTGCACTTGTTTCATTAGAGAAAAGTGAATAAGTTTGAAGATGGTGAGGGGTTTGGGGGTTCTCGGCCGAAGTTAAAGAGGGGGAGGGTGAAGTGATGTTCGCATTGTTATTTGATGGATAAAGGCATTGTTATATGTTGGGTTATATTTCTTATTGGGAATATATGTATCTATCACGTCACAAGTCAACTCCTTATTCTTTTCCTTCCAACCGAAAACTCCATTAGCCCACTGAAATCACATGGTGATTTCGGTGCAGTCCCCAAAATTTATGTCCTAATTAGTTGACATTCATTGACTGGTTTGACTTTTGATGACTTGTTGACTTTGATTGACCTAGAACTGCTAGTTGTCACATTATAAATGTCGATATCTTCCTTCTTGTTGAGAGACAAACGAATGAGAAACACCAGTTCCTTTTGTTTTGTTTTGGTTCTAATGGACTACGTATTAAACTAGTTAAACATTATCCTTGTAATTTTTATATTTTATGTCAATAAATCATCCTTTCATTTTATAAGGAAACCTGCTATGTGGGTTTTATTGAAAGGTTAATGATAATATAATGGTTTTTCCTGATGTAAATCAAAACCAAGCACAAAGAAAAATTGCATGTCCTCGAATCCAAATCATATGTTCTCAAAATCCATAAGAAAAAACATCCATTGCTTAAAAGCCTCAAACCCTCTATTATCCAAATTCAAATACAATGGCGGCGACGACGTTTTCTATAAGAAGGGATCTGACGACATATTAAAGATTTGGAGGCAATTTCCTAATCACACACACCATCGTTTGTTCTTATTCTTGAATCACACACTTAGTTTTTTTGGGTTTGCTCCTTAACACATACACACACAGAAAACTGATTTTCTTGGTTTGCTCTTCAAGAAAAATCGAATTTCTGGGTGGGGGTGGGTGGGTTTTCTTTTTTCGTATTTCTAAAATTAAAACAAAAAAAATAATTAATTTTTTTTAAAAAAAAATTAGAAGGGCATATTTGTTATTTCATGTAGGGTATAGACCAAAACTATAAAAAAATGACAACCATAGGAACAAAAACCACACAAGTTATGTAAAATTGGACCAACAATACACCATGAAACTTTTTTGGATCAAAACCATATAATTTTGACAATCAACATTTTATCAAATTAAAATAATGTAGATTTAAGGGGAATTTTAAGGGGAATTCAATATTTTGTTCCGTTACTCCATGTCTCCATCTTCTTCAATCGTTGAATCCTTTGTTTTTAATGGGTTTCTTTTTTCTTTAATTAATTAAAGCAAACACCAAGTAATGCGTCACCACCTTGCTAACAAAACAATAAAACAAGGTATGTTTAACCTGGACCGATCCGTTAATTTTGAAGGCCCTGTGGAAATCGTAACAAATGGGCATATATATATGGTGGTAAATTGTCTAAAAAGTAAAGTTTAATTAATTAAAAAAGCACAAATGCCATTTTCTAAAATTGAGGGGATAAATTTGTATTTCTAAAAACTGATTTTGTAAAGAAATTGGACGGTGTGATAGATTGTAAATTATGAAGCATAAATGAAGGGCTGAAAATGTAATGTGAGTAAAAATCTATTTAAATTAAGCATAAATGCAAGTCAAAAACTAGTGTATGGAGGAATCGAACCTACATCATCCGTGAAAATAAACATAAAAGGAGGCGGAACATATAGTGTTCAACTAGCTGAACCAAACAGTTTTAATGTTAAAAATAGAATAATATAAAATACATCAATTATCCAATATTAAATTAGATAATTTCACAAAATTTCAGGCCCTATTTTTTTCGAGGCCCTGTGCGGCTGCACACCCTAAGGATCGGCTATGCGTTTAATTGCTTGCAAGTGTAGTCTATAAGTTAGAGTGCCCTTAACATATCATAGAATTCATTTAACTGCTTGAAAGTGATCAATAGTTGGAGCATGCAAGAACTGACTAACTTGATTAGCAACAAATGACAAGTCTGGACGAGTAATAACGATGTATTGCAGGGCACCAACTAATAATCGATATGTAGTAGGATCCTGTAACATCCCAAGACCATGTATAGCTTATAAACCGTTATTTTATTGTAATTGACAAGTTTGGCCCTTCATTTGAGAAAAGGTGGCAACTGAGTATGCGGGGCGTACGCGTGTGTACGCTCAGCGTACTCATGTGTAGGGATGAGAATTTGGCCCGAAAACCCGGACCAAATTAGACCCGAATAAGCAATTCGATTCGGTTTTCGGGTATCTATATAAGGCTTATTCGGTTTTCGGGTTATTCGGCCTGGGTTACCCAAATAAGGGCTTATTCGGTCCAAAAGAACCGAACCGAATAAGAAAAGTCACATTTTTTTCCACTTGCACGATTGCTTATTCGGTCTTGTGTTCTATTGATCGTTACCCAAAATACCCAAGTAACATTTAATGTTTAACTTATATACTTATAGATAGATTTTTGGGTGTTTTAGATATTAGTGTTTAATATGTTGCTTAATAACTATATCTTAAGAATGTGGTGGTTGGATTTTACATTTTATATATCAAGAATAGTTAATCTGTGTTATTTGTGTTTATCATAAGCTAAAAAAGTCATACAAAATACACTATTTATAATCACACTGTAAATATTATTTGGGTTATTTGGGTTATTCGGGTTATTCGGCTCCTTAATCATCTTGTACATGTTATTTGGGTTATTCGGGCCGGAACCGAACCGAATCGAATAATACCCGAACCGAACAGAACCCGTATTGCTTATTTGGTTCGGTTTTCGGTTCATATAATTACCCTTATTCGGTTTTCGGTTTATTCGGGTTCGGGTCGATTCGGTTCGGTTCCGACCCGAATAACATCCCTACTCATGTGCGTGATTTGGACGCGGAAGCCACCTAGTACGCTGGGCGTACTAGGCTTAGAGTGAAAACCATAATTGTGGGGTGTGTCCCTATTTAAGGAACACGATGGCCTCATTTCTGCCCACCATTTCCAGCTCTCAACCCTCTCAAAACCCTAATGCTTGAGCTTGAGTGTCCATTTGTGAGCTTCTTAGTGTTCTTGTGGTATCCTTGGAGTGAAGAAGGAGCATTGAAGAGAATAGAGTTGGAGTCCAGGCTTTGGATCTGAGCTTTTTTGTGGGTGGAGCATCAACTGAAGGTATAAAGCTCAAAGCTTTCCCATCCTTTTTGATTTGTGCATAATATGGTCCATTTTAGGTTTTTTGGTTGCAAAGCTTGAAGCTTTATGAGTTGTTGAACTCTAGAGCCTAATATATATCACTTCGAGTGTTTTAAATGGAGTGGATTCATAAAAATGGAGTCTTGGACGTCAAAACCACCCCATGCTTGAGATATGAGCATTTTTGGAAGAAAAGAGTGAGAGTTTTCGGATTTGGGACTTTCTCAGCCATGCAAAGGCTTAAAGTCACGAACTTTATGGAGTATGAGCCTTTAGGGAGTCCAAATATGAGACTAGAGCTATGGTCTTAACGGATTAAGACCAAGAGAGTGGGAAAAACAAGTCTGGGACGTATGCCAAGCATAATCCCAGTACGTGCAGCGTAGGGTCGAGGATCCCCGATGCATGGTGAGGCAATACGCCCATCGTAGAGGGCTGTACGCCCAGCGTACACGATGCGGTTGACTTCTTTTGACTTTTAGGGTTTGGTCAAATTATGGACTATAGAGACCATGAAAGGGTAAAACGGTCTTTTATCCTTCTGTGAGTTTATAGAGAGTTTAGCCTAGCTTCTTTAGGGTCGTTTACTAATTAAGGATAATTATCATATGTGTTAGGCGGAGGCTAGACTGGTGATTTGTGCACGAGGTCTATTTGTTGGCTTACGAGGTGAGTCTTCTCACTATACATACCTGAGTGGTACACTGAGTGACAGGAGGGTCTTATTTGAGTTATGTGATATTATGAATTTTTCTTTGTGATATATGCTATATTATTCTGTGCATTTTGAGATCGGACCGGAGGGTCCAACCCGAGCTGTGAGACCGGAGTGTCCTCACTGAGATACAAGATTGGAGGGTCCAACCCAAGTTGTGAGACTGGAGGATCTACACCGAGCCGTGAGACCGGAGGGTCCTCACCGAGACGCATGACCAGAGGGTCCACGCCGAGCTATAGCCATGAGAGGCTTACTATCTGTGTATATTGTATTTTGGGGAACTCACTAAGCTTTGTGCTTACCGTGTTATGTGATATGTGTTTCAGGTACTTCTCAGGATCTCGGGAAGGCGCCGACTTGATTGTACACACGAGGCGGAGTTATGTTTTAGAGGATCCTGGATTTTTATTCAAACAATTATGGACATGTGTTTTTGATAACTTGATAATTGGGGTTATTGTGAATTATGTCAATGAGAATTATGTGATTTTAAAATGAAAAAATTGTTTGAAGATTTATGGTGTTACAAGTTGGTATCAGAGCCTTGGTTTGAGGGATTCGGATGTACCTTCGGGTTTCTATGGACTCAAACTGACGATTTGAGAAAAAAATTCAAAAGAAATGATTTTTCAAAACGAGAAAGAGTTTTAAGAGAAAAGCGAGTTGGAGTAGTGTGTACAATCAGCCAGAGCCTGAACGGTGATTTCCTAAAATACCCTTACTTATTTGTGCTATGAGATATTCATGAGATATTAGGGATGCATACTAGAGGACAGGCTAGGTATTTCATATCTTAGGGCTAGAGTTCCCTGATTTGTGATGTCTTAGCCTAGGAAATGCTATTGATTGATTTTATATGTTATTTGCCCTGTATGTGTAATGAGTAGAGAGAAACATAGAAGGAATCTTTAAAGAGAGTTTGAGTAATCTAAGAGAGATACCTAGATGAGCATTGAGGAATCTACCGAGAGAGTAGCTGAGATCTGTAAGAGATAGAGTACTGTGAATTATGATCCTGAGAGGAGCACTTGAGATGACTGCAGGTTAGTGTGGAAGATAGTATTGGGCCCGTACTACTGAAAACACCAGATCTGTATGCGACCCAAGTAAGAATCTTAGGATGCTAAGGAACATATAGAGGTGGGTTGTAACATCCGTAAAATTCGAGCCAATTTTAAGCTTTTTAAATCATTTAAAAAGCATTCAATTATTACAATTAGTTTTCAAAATAGTTTAAACATCAGAGTTCCTAGAAATCATAATCATCAATCGAGGAAGTGTACGGTCATGCCTTCACCTTCCCGTGGCCATCCGTTGAACCTGAAACAACAAACTGAAACTGTAAGCCCGAAAGCTTAGTGAGTTACCCCCAAAATACAAACGCCATACCAATAATCATATCATATAAACACATAAGCAACAGAAGAACCATGCATCTCGAGTCTACAGTGTGACTGGTCCGCCCGCACCAGGCCTTCAGCCCACTTGGCCACTCTCCGAGTCTACAGTATGACTGGACCGCCCGCACCGGGCCTTAAGTCTATCTGACCCACTCTCTAAGCCTCGACATGCCTGGACCGCCCTTTTGGGGCCATCAGCCTACCAGGCCGCTTGTCGGGCCTTCGGCTTGATTAGGTGCCCTCCTGGGCCTACAGTCTATCTGGTCCGCCCTGGGTATGTTGGCCTACAACACGAAGCAGGACCCGCCTCAACCCAACCCCCATACCAATCAAACAAGCATGTGCACATAAATATCATACGCTAGCATGTATATAGATAATCATACCGATCTAATAGATCACTAACACAACAAGCATCCTATAACCAGGATACCGACCTAACCGGTCACTAACATAACATCATCCTATATACCAGGATACCGACCTAAACTAGGTCACTAACATAATACCATTCTAACTACCAGGATGCAGATCTAGTAGATCAATAAACATATCAAGCAAATACCTAGATACAAATCCGATAAAGGGTCGGCCTTGGTGCCTTAGTCCCTGTTGATATAGTAAGGATAACTCACCTCACAATGTCGGTCTGAAATGAAGTACCAACTCCTGAAGTGATGTCACGCCGAAAATCCCAAACTATCTAAAATAACAAATGATGAGTCCACATATGGGCTATTAATCCTGACTAAGGGTCCATAAAGTCCATTTTGTCTTTTCTCTAACTTGGTCCAATGCCCAAAACCAAATCCATGATCCAAAGTTCACATATACAAAACCTATTATTAGCCCAAATTACCAGATTGGGCCCAACTCCCTAATTGGGCCTAAATCTAAGATCCATTATCAAAAATTGGTCCAAATCCAATTATTCAAAGAGTCTAGCAAAGCCCAAGCCCAGCTAGTCCAAACATAGCCCATAACCCGAAGCCTAAAAGACAAAAGCCCACCAGAGGAAGTACGTGGGGCGTACTCCTCTGGTACGTTGGGCGTACTCTCCTGATGTTGAACACCATTGGGGTGGTTGACCCAGTACGCTGGGTGTACTGGATTTACGCGGGGCGTACACACGACTGAACAAAAACTCTCCTAAGTGCTTAATGACATAAGCACTTAAGCCCATATTTTAGATCCATCGACCAAAAGTGTCTGGGAACCATAAAGTCTCGAACTTTATCACTTGGGATGACCAAAAAGGTCTTAATCCAAAATCTTAATCCATTAAGACCTTTCTACTACATGCATGGGACATCTAAAGCCATTGGGACCTCATTTTTACTACTTAAGACCTCTACAAGAGTTTGAAAGGACAACTTATCTTGCCCAAAATGCAACATACACCAAAATGGGGTTGTGGGACAAGAAATGGTTCCATAAAGCTAGAATGGCTAGATCTAGAAGAAATAGGCACAAAGGTAACAACATTATACCTTCTGGAGCTCCCAAAGGAGATGATGAACCAAGATCTACAAGCCAATCTTCCCTCCCTGACTCCTTGATGCACAAGCCTCTTCTTAAAGGCACAAGAACACACTTATAAGCTCGAGAATGGTCACTAGGAAGCTAGAGTTTTCTCAAGACGGCTAAGGGAGTTGTGGAGGCTGAAAGAGATAAGAGGGAAGGGTCCATAAGGTGATTAATTACTCCACAAACCCTAAAAGTTAAGGTTTCATCCTGGCATACGTATGCCCAACATACACATGCGTATGCCCAGCGTACTAGGGCGCACCTGATTATGCTTAGCGTACCACATGTACGCTCAATGTACTACTTAAACTCCCAAACTTACCATTTTGCCACTAGGGCCTCCTTTTGCCACTCCCTTGTAAACCAAGGGCCAAAATGCCCTAATTAAAACCCGAGAGATGAATTTGAAGCTACTGGAAAAATGGGATGTTACAACTCAGCACCACTTAAATTCGATTTCGTCCTCGAAATCATTCCTTACCATTCCCAGCAACCCGACAATGCTGAGGGCACCCTCAAAACCATGACATTTGATGATTATCGAAGGAGACTGAACCCAATGGGGATCTTTTCATTTAAGAGAAGACGAATCCACAGATCCAAGCAACACACAACCTTACTTTACCAAAAAAAACCTGCACTCTCGAAGCCTGAATTTGGTCTGCCTCCCTGATAGATCACTCATTCTAACCATTGCTAGATCTCTTCCGAACACTACTAACGAATTATTCAAACCTGGGATCCTGAGGTTCCTACCTGAAAATAGAACCATGGATCATATCCTGTGGAACCCTTGTGCCAATGACTTACTGTTGGTCCGCACCGGGTATCTTGGCCTACTGCATAGGGAAGGACCACCTCAGCCCGATCAAGCACAACATGCCAGCTACTAGACCATCAGGATAGATATCTACATAATACCGACGATAACCTACCATGTCGCTCCTTTCCGCCCACCACTTCCATGAAATACCATCCTGCGAGCGACTACCACCAACAAACATACCTACCATTACCGGCCAATCGGTACGACACTCAAATCTTACCCATGTCACCCTACAGGTTGGAATACCAATATTCCAAGTCAATTCAACCATCGAGTTGAAATTCTCAGGGTTTTTTGTCCTACCGCCTCAGCCCGCACCAGGTATCTTGGCCCACTACATAGAACAGGATTGCCTCAACCCTATCCAAATATAACGTGTCGCCATAAACGCTCAGGAGAAAGATCTAACCCCGGTTCCCAGAACCTGAATGACAGGACATTCTAATCCCAAGCCTTCCTATGGCTGATGAATACCCATTCAGATCTACTTCCAGTCCCCAACTAGAGTATTACCCGATCGAAGAAGCTTAATCCTCTGAGAAACTACGAACTGATGAGATCACCAAGACCTCTGTACTCCATCCGATCTCTAATAGCAACTTCTGATCCAACCCAAAATACATTGGAGTCTCCAACCTATTTCATTAGCATGCTCAATACTTGGGGACAGACCTATTGATTGCTATAACATAGTGGCATACTCAATACCTAAACATAGATCTACAAACACATACATAGTCTTCAGCATGACTGGACCGCCTTACCAGGCCTTCAGCCTATCTGGACCACTCTCAGAACCTTCAACATGTCTGGACCGCCTCGCTGGGCCTTCAGCCTGTCTGGACCGTTCTCTGAGCCTTCAGCCTAACTGGTACGCCCCACCGGCCTTCAGTCTATCTGGACCGCTCCAAACTGTTGAGCATCTCCCTGGACCACCCCTCGTGTGATCCTTCCCATGCAGACTGTTCTCACCCACTTGGGGTTCCGAACTCCTGATCCATTCTGCGGACTCTAACCCTGGCCTAACCCTATGCCTAATGTCGATCGTCCACCCTCTCGGAAATCTGTGGTCTGTTCCCTGACCCGTGTGTCTATCACATACGCTAAATAACCCGCACTCCCATGTTGAATGTACTGCCGAGCCTGGCAGCTAACAAAACCCTCAATCTGTCAATCTAAAAACCCTTAGAGTCGAGCACACCCTCGACCGAATACTCGAACGGAACTCAATCCCAGACTAGAACTCCAACCTGGTTCACCAATTTTCTGCTATCAAGCACCAAGAAGATGTGTTTCTTATGCTGGGAAGTTTCACCGAACCCCCAACCAACACAACCCTCAAACCAAACAACCACTCGAGCCAATTTTAAACTTTTTAAATCATTTAAATAACATTCAATTATTACGATTAGTTTTCAAAATAGTTAAAATATCAGAGTTCCTAGAAATCATAATCATCAATCGAGGTAGTGTATGGTCACGCCTTCGCCTTCCTGCGGCCATCCGCTGAACCTGAAACAACAAACTGAAATTGTAAGCCCGAAAGCTTAGTGATTTACCCCCAAAATACCAATGCCATACCGATAATCATATCATATAAACACATAAGCAACATAACAATCATGCATCTCGAGTCTACAGTGTGACTGGTCCGCCCGCACCAGGCCTTTAGTCCACCTGGTCCACTCTATGAGTCTACAATATGACTGGACTGCCTGCACTGTGTGTTTAGTCTATATGGCCCACTCTCTAAGCCTCGACACGTCTGGACCGCCCTCTCGGGGCCTTCAGCCTATCCAAATCGCTCGCTAGGTCTTCGGCCTGACTAGGTGCCCTCCTGGGCCTACAGTCTATCCGATCCGCCCTGGGTATGTTGACCTACAACACGAAGCAAGAGCTGCGTCAACCCAACCTCCATACTAATCAAACAATCACATGCACATAAATATCATACGCTGGCATGTATATAATAGATAATCATACCGATCTAACTGATCACTAACTCATCAACCATCTTATAACCAAGATACCGACCTAACCGGTCACTAACATAACATCATCCTATATACCAGGATACCGACCTAAACCAGGTCACTAACATAATACCATCCTAACTAACAGGATGCAAATATAGAAGATCAATAAATATATCAAGCAAATACCCGGATACAAATCCGATAAAGGGTCGGCCTTGGTGCCTTAGACCCTGTTAATATAGTGAGGATAAGTCACATCACAATGTTAGTCTGAACTGAAGATCCAACTCCTGAAGTGAATGCTGAGTAAACATATGGGCTATCAATCCAGACTAAGGGTCCATGTATCCATTTTTTCTTTTCTCTAACTTGGGCCAAGGCCCAAAACCAAATCCATGATCCAAAAGTCCATATATACAAAACCTATTATTGGCCTAAATTACCAAATTGGGCCTAAATCCAAGATCCATTATCAAAAATTGGTCCAAATCCAATTATTCAAAGAGTCCAACAAAGCCCAACGTCCAGAAAGCTCTTAATCCAAGGTCTTAAGGCATTAAGACCTTTCTACTACATGCATGGGACATCTAAAGCCATTGGGACCTCATTTTTACTACTTAAGACCTCTACAAGAGTTTGAAAGGACAACTTATCTTGCCCAAAATGCAACATACACCAAAATGGGGTTTTAGGACAAGAAATGGTTCCATAAAGCTAGAATGGCTAGATCTAGAAGAAATAGGCACAAAGGTAACAACTTTATACCTTCTGGAGCTCCCAAAGCAGATGATTAACCAAGATCTACAAGCCAATCTTCCCTCCTTGACTCCTTGATACACAAGCTTCTTCTTAAAGCCACAAGAACACACTTATAAGCTCAAGAATGGTCACTAGGAAGCTAGGGTCTTCTCAAGACGGCTAAGGGAGGTGTGGAGGCTGAAAGAGATGAGAGGGAATGGTCCATAAGGTGCTTTAATACTCCAGAAACCCTAAAATTTAGGGTTTCAACCTGACATACGTACGCCCAATGTACTAGGGCGCACCCTAGTATGCTTAGCGTACCACATGTACGCGCAATGTACTACTTAAACTCCCAAACTTACCATTTTGCCACTAGGGCCTCCTTTTGCCACTCCCTTCTAAACCAATGGCCAAAATGCCCTAATTAAAACTTGAGGGATGAATTTGAAGCTACTAGAAAAATGGGATGTTACATGGGTAATCAAGTGAGTATGTGTTTTGAGTTAGTCTCTGATGATTTTGTGTTTGTGTTTCAGAGACCCTATGGTGATTACCCGCAATAACCCCGGGGACAGTGGTATTAGTGATGAGGAGATTCGCATGATCATTCTTGTGGAGGTGGCTGCAACTATTCAAGAGGCCATACCGAAGATGTTTGGGTCTATTAATACCATGTTAATCGAGACATTCGATGAGCGATACGCTGCTGTTACGGAGGCTCCTGCTGCTACAGCCACCACGACCATAGCTGCAGTTAGGCAATAAGGAGGTGACTCGTTGTTGTTTCATGAGTTCAGGAACACAAAGCCACCAGAGTTCGATGGGACGTAGGATCTGATAGCTGCCATGAGATGGATATCCAACATTGAGGGATGTCTTTATATGTGTTCATGTCTAGAGCATCTGAGAGTCCGATTCGTGATGAACCAACTTCACTTTGGAGCGAAGGACTGGTGGAAGTTTGTGACGATTGATTTTACTCCTGCAGAGCATGTTGTAGTGACTTGGGAGAGGTTCACCAAGTTGTTCCAAGATGAGTATGTTCCCCAGGTGGAGAGGGAACGTTTGGAACAGGAGTTTCTGTCTCTCAAGAAAAAGACAGAGTCAATGATTAAGATTACGCGGATGTTCCATGAGAGGGCGTTGTTCTACCCTGAGCATGTTTCCACTGAGCAGGCACGTGTGAGTCAGTATTTGAGAATCTTGAGGAGATACATTCGAGAGTTCGTGGTGAAATCGTCTTATGGGTTATTGGCCGAGTTGCAGACCAATGCCAGGAGGAGAGAGATTGAGTTGGAGATTCAGGCCAAGGAGGAAGGAGAGCAACCAGGGAGAGATAGGAGACCGAAACAGTCATAGCCGAAGGCTAAGTGGGCTAAGCCCACTTATTCGAAAGCTGGGGGCCAGAAGGGCCGCACTTGTAGCAAGTGCGGCAAGGCCCACGAGGGACCTTGCCCGGTAGGGATTTGCTACAAATGTGGCAAAGAGGGGCATATGGTGAGGGACTTCCCCAAGGGATTTTCTATTTGCTTTCATTGCAACCAGATGGGCCATAGGAAGGCCGAGTGTCCCCAGCTCACCCATGGATCAGCCCGGACTGCTACTCCTGCTGCTTTACGTGTTACTGATGGCCAGCCGAGGAAGGCGAAGCCTCCAAGGGCTTGTGGGAGAGCATTTCAGCTGACATCGGAGGAGGTCCGCACCGCGCCTAATGTTGTTGCTGGTACATATATCCTTATTTTATGCTATTTTAAGATTTTTTTTATTCTTATATTTTGCTATGTATAGGTACTTTTCTTGTGAGTTTTATGCCTGCTTTGGTGTTATTTGACTCGGGTGTGAGTCGATGCTTCGTGTATTTAGCTTTTAGTTATTACATTAGTATCTGCCGTGAGGTGTTGAGTTGACCTCTGAGGGTTTCTATAGCCGACGAGCTTGCGCTTTTTGCTACTGATGTATTCCGGGGATGTGTACATGAGATCTTTCGTGTTGAGTTCCCGATAGACCAAGTATTGATCGCGATGAGTGATGTTTGTGTCATAGTGGGCATGGATTGGTTGAGTCAGGTCGGATCTGTGATTGACTGTGAGCGTCAAATGATGACTATACGAGATCCTAGTGGGGGAGTGCTTACGTTGTATGGCGAGGGTAGCAGATCTGGATCAGCCTTCTGTTCTGCTGCCAAAGCTAGACATAGTCTACAGTAGGGTTGTATGGGCTTTTTGCCGTGCGTGATTGATACGTAGGTTGCTATAGTGAGGCCGAGTTCTATTTCCAAGGTTCCGATAGTGTGTGAGTTTCCAGATGTTTTTCTCGAGGAGTTTCCGGGTGTGCCTCCTGAGAGGCAGGTGGAGTTCCGGATTGATTTGGTTCCGGGTACGGCGCTTATTGCCAATGCACCTTATCGCCTTGCGCCACCATAGATGCAAGAGTTATCCTCACAGCTCCAGGAGCTGTTGGGGAAGGGTTTCATTAGACCGAGTAGCTCGCTGTGGGGAGCACCTATCTTTTTTATTAAGAAGAATGATGGTTCATACCGGATGTGCATCATTTACCGGGAGTTGAACAAGCTGATGGTCAAGAATTGTCATCTGCTACCGAGGATCGACGATTTATTTGATCAGTTACAGAAAGCATCTTGGTTCTCCATGATTGATTTGAGATCTGGATATCATCAGATGAGAGTTTGCGAGGAGGATATCCAGAAGACGACCTTTAGAACTCGTTATGGGCATTATGAGTTTGTGGTGATGCCTTTTGGGCGCACCAACGCACCAGCACCGTTCATGGATCTCATGAACCAGGTGTGCAGGCCCATGTTGAATCGATCAGTGATCGTGTTCATCGATGATATTTTGGTGTACTCGAGGTCTAGAGAGCAGCACGAGGAACATTCGCGAGAGATTCTTGGAGTATTGAGGGCTAAGAGGCTTTATGCCAAATTCTCCAAGTGTGATTTCTGGTTACGAGAGGTCCAGTTCCAGGGACATCTCGTTAATCAGAATGGGATATTGGTCGACCCAACCAAGATTGAGGAAATTATGAGATGGGAGGTGCCGAGATCCCCGTCCGAGACTAGGAGTTTTCTGGGTTTGGCCGGCTACTATCCAAGATTTATCAGAGATTTCTCCAAGATTTATGTTCCTCTTACCAGATTGACCCGGAAGGGCGTTACTTTTGCCTGGGGGCCCGAGCAGCAGGCCTCATTTGAGACACTTCGCCAGAGATTGTGCGAAGCTCCAATGTTAGCCCTTCCCGAGAGAGTTGATGACTTTGTAGTTTCCTGTGATGCATCTATTGAAAGGTTGGGTACGATGTTGATGGAGAGGGGGAATGTAATAGCATACATATCGAGGCAGTTGAAGCCTCATGAGACGAGGTATCCCACCCACGATTTAAAGCTGGGGGCGGTGGTGTTCGCCCTCAAGATTTGGCGCCACTATCTGTATGGAGTCCGGTGCACCATATACACGGACCATAAGAGTCTGAAGTACCTCATGGATCAACCCAACATGAATATGAGACAAAGGAGCTGGTTGGATGTAGTGAAAGACTACGACTGCGAGATCTTATATCATCCAGGCAAGGCTAATGTGGTAGTTGATGCCTTGAGCCGTAGAGCAGAGAGTGCTCTGATACGAGACGTGTGTATGAGGATGATGGTAATGACTCTAGTCCTAGATACCATCCAAGAGGCTAAGGTAGAGGTTGTGAGGTCAGAGAACCTCAAGAGGGAGCGGGTGATCGGACAGGTTTCTAAGTTTGAGACGGATAGTCGGGGGCTTATGACTTTCTATGGACAGATTTGGGTTCCTTATAAAGGTGGAGCTCGACACATACTGATGGAGGAGGCATATAGATCTAGATTCTCAATCCATCTAGGATCCACTAAGATGTATTTGGATATGAAGAGAGATTACTGGTGGCCTTGTATGAAGAGGGATATGGCATGGGTAGCTGAGAGGTGATTGACTTGTCGCCGGGTTAAGGTGGAGCACCAACATCAACATGGCCCGTTACAACCTCTAGAGATTCCCAGTGGAAGTGGGAGAAATTTCCATGGATTTTATCACCAAATTACCGAGAACCGCACGAGGTGTCGACGCGATATGGGTGATTGTGGACCGGTTGACATAGAGTGCTCACTATTTGGCTATCAGTGAGAACTCTTCTGCAAAGAAATTAGTCTAGATTTCTATGAGAGAGGTGGTAGCACGGCATGGAGTGCCGACATCGATAGTGTCAGATAGATATGTGCACTTTACTTCCAGGTTATGGAAGAAGTTTCATGTGGAGCTGGGTACTCAGTTGCACTTCAGTATCGCATACCACCCACAGACAGACGGGCAGAGTGAGCGTACGATTCAAACGCTTGAGGACATGCTGCAAGCATGTGTTATGGACTTCGGAGGAATGAGATACCTATTTTCCCTTGGCTGAGTTTTCTTATAACAACAGCCACCATTGCAATATTGGTATGCCTCCTTTTGAGCTCTTATATGGAAGGAGGTGTCAAACTCCCATCTGTTTAGGAGAGGTAGGGAACAGAGTGATGGGTGGCATTGAGATAGTGCTCAAGACGACTGAGCATATTTAGCAGGCCAGACAGAGACTACTGACGGCCTAGAGTCGTCAAAAGAGTTACGCAGATCGGTGAAAATTCAAGCTTGAGTTCCAGGTGGGAGATTTTGTCCTCCTTAAAGCATCCCCGTGGAAAGGGGTGATATGATTCAGGAAGCGGGGAAAGTTAGGTCCCATATATATTGGTCCTTTCAGAGTGAATGCTAGAGTGGGGAAAGTAGCTTATCGGTTGGAGCTACCTTCAGAGTTGAGCCAGATTCATAACACGTTACACGTGTCCCAGCCGAGGAAATGTGTAGCCGATGAGACGGCAGTGGTACCATTAGAGGAAATTCAGGTTGATGCAAGCCTCGACTACATCGAGAGGTTGATAGCGATCTTAGATAGGAAGGTGAAGGTCTTGAGGAATAAAGAGGTGCCCTTGGTTCAGGTCCAGTGGCAACATCGGAAGGGGTACGAGTGGACTTGGGAGTCGATGCCCGAGATGCGCGAGTAGTACCAAGAGTTATTTCCAGAAGATGACTTTGAGGGCGAAGTCTGATTCTAGTGGAGGGGAATTGTAACATCCCAAGACCAGGTATAACTTATAAACCCTTGTTTTATTGTAATTGACAACTTTGGCCCTTCATTTGAGAAAAGGTGGCAGCTGAGTACGGGGTGTACGCGTGTACGCTCAGCAACTCATGTGCATGCTTTGGATGCGAAAGCCACCTAGTACGTTGGGTGTACTAGTCTTAGAGTGAAAACCCTAATTGTGGGGTGTGACCCTATTTAAGGAATATGATGGCCTCATTTTTGTCCACCTGTAACGCCCTGTTCCCGGTACGTATTAAATCTATTTTATATCATTTTTATAAGAGTAGCTCTACGAGTTGCAGCCCTAACTCGTCGAGTAGATGCGAGGATGTGACGCAGGTTTTAAGTGATCTACTCGCTGAGTCCGCGCTTGACTCGATGAGTAGGCCAGTCTGGGGGAAAGCCCAAACATTTGGGGTTTGAACCCTATTTAAGCAACATTGTAGGCTTCAAGTCCAACCTCTATCACCTCCAGAGCATTAATCTCGAAACCCTAATTCCCCATAAGTGAGCTTGAGCTTTCTTGGTGATTTTGAGAGTTTTTGGTGCATCTTATAACCAGTGAAAGAGTTGGAAGAAAGAAGGATCAAGGGAGAAGGAGTAGATCGAAGGCCAACATCAGTTTCTCTTTACTTTCTAGTAATCAAGCTCAACACTTGACTTGTAGTTCCGTAGAACTTCTTATTGTCATTTTTATGGAGTTTTGGGTCCAACAAGCTTGATCCTTGAAACCTAGACGTCCCAAGTCAATATATCTTCAGATCTGTGACCTTGGAGGGTCCTTATGGCATAAAGGTACCATCTTTAGGGCCACGAGAACCCCATGCATGCTTAAACCCCCATTTTTGGCCTTATATGCACCATTGATGCATGCATCCACGTAAAGTTCATAACTTTACGTGTTAGATCGACCTTAGAAGCCCATATCTACCTTTTGGATAAGGATTGTACATCAGAAATAGAGTTATAGACTTCGACAACGGGCGACTCGACGAGTTGTTCTTGGAACTCGGCGAGTCCAAGGCTTGATTCCCCAATCTGTTGTGGTTCAAAGGAGCCCAGCTAAGTGATATCAAAGATTTAGACAAGTCCAGAAGAGTGATTCGACGTATTAAGACATAGCCATAATTTGGAAATCATGGGACTCGACGTATTAAGACATAACCATAATTTGGAAATCATGGGACTCGATAAGTCTGTTCTTACCCATAAGAACAGATTTGGCGAGTTGTTCATACAACCCGGCGAGTCGTAGACTGGACGTGTTCATATGATAAAGGAGGACTCTACGAGTTGTTCATACAACTCGGCGAGTCAGATGAAGGTTGACTCGATGTTATTATAGAAGGAGAACTCGTCGATTCTTTGCTAAACTCGACGAGTAGAGTCGGGTTGGGGAATAGAAGAAAGGATAGGGACTCGTCAAGTTGGCGGCCCAACTCGGCGAGTCAGGTCAACTGGTAGTTGACTTTGACCAGGATGATGACTTTGGCCAGGGGTAAAATTGTCACTTTACCCTAAGATTTGTATCAGTGTGTGACTAAGTGTCATTATGGTAATTGTAGCCGGGGAGTTGTCGGAGCAGCAGTCAGACAGTTCCCGATCAGCATTTCAGCAGTCAGCCTTACGAGGTGAGTTTCCTTCCAGTAGGAACGGGTCTACGGCCACAATGTTAGCCCATTTAGATAGTAGTAGTTCCGGACTGCGGTCTGAAGCCGGGGTGGTCCCAAGAAGTAGTACAATATGCTTGATGTCTTTGTAATTCAGGCATGTCAATGTGTTATGTGTTCCGAGCCACGTCCCGATGCAGTATGCAATATATGTGTTATTGTTATATGCTACGATTATGTTATGCTATGTTTAGTTAGTTCCGGACTTTGGTTTGATGCTGGGGGCAAGGCCCCAGTCAGTTACCGACTTCGGTCCAATGCAGGGGGCAAGGCCCTAGTCAGTTCCGGACTTCGGTCTGATGCAGAGGGCTAGACCCTAGTTAGTTCCGAACTTCAGTCCGATCCAGTGGGCAAGGTGCAGTATGTGATATATATGTTATTGTATGGTATGTGGTAGCTTAGGGGAGCTCACTAAGCTTTGTGCTTACAGTTTCAGTTTTGGTTTTAGGTACTTCAGCTAGCAAGCGGAAGGGCTCGGGATGATAGCATGGCACCCACCACAATTTTAGCCTGGGAGTTAGACTCTGATATTTTGACATGATTTCACATTAGTTGTGATATGAGACATATTTATGATATTTTGAGACACACGAATTTTGGTTTTATTATTTGTTTTTTTGATATTATGGTTCTAGTAATGTTTTCAACCGAAAATTTTGGCTTATATTTTTGGGATGTTTCACGTTGGTATCAGAGCCTTGGTTTGAGGGATTCGGGTGCACTTCCGAGTGTGTCTGAACTCAAACTAAGGAAGTGGTATAAGTTTTCAGAAGAAAAGAGTTTTAGAAAAGTAAAAAGAAACTTAAAAAGAAAAGAGTTTTTTTGAAAAAGAGAAAAGGGTGTGTTGCATGCGATCTGCCGAGCTCAAGTAAGTACTCCCAAATTACCCATACAAGTTTATGCTATGTTGTGATTATCAGCTTTATTAGAACAACATGCTAGATTAGGACTAAGGATCTAGGAAAGGATGCCTTATGTGCCTGTTATATGTGTTTTGCGCTATGAGAACTACATGCTAGTACATATCAGTCATGATGATAGTCTAAGTAGTATATGTTTGGCTATATGTACTCAACGCGCGAATGCTGGTTGCTTCGGGATTTTAGGAGTTCTAGTTGTCTTTCACTAACTAGTAAACAAATATGCTAAGTTACATAATGCAAGGACTAAATAATTTTAGAAAGTTAAGTCTAGCTCTATTTCGCAGCTCTTGTTTGAGTCCAACCCTTGTAGAGTAGGATCTCTCATTTGAAAAATTATCTAGTCTGAGCAATATGTAATAGTATTCGCGAGCTAGTTAGGGGAAGAAAGCAGGGACTTCTTATGCAACTGATGGTGGAGAGAGAGTTAGTGATTACCCTAGGGCAAGCATAGGATGCTAGTACCAGGGGACAGTAGCAGTAGAAGGGACTTGGAGGAGTTGAGGCAGTTCTTGAGGAAAGTACGGATATATATGGAAGGTAGTATGGGCCTGTACTGCTGAAAGCAGAGGATCTGTACTTGAATCGAGGAAGACTGATACAAGGCCAAGGAACTTGTAGTAGATGTGATCCCTCTAGATATATCAGTATTTCTAACAGCTGTCACTATGTGTTTTCAGAATGGTGGTGCTACGCCCTAAACCAGTAGTTTGCAATTCAGGTGAGGGATCACGCTCGGGCTCGGGGGTCGGGCAACTAGATGAGCAGACTAGGGAGTTTCTCTCCTCAGAGATCACACAAACTGTTCTTGAGCAGACTCTAGTGATTTTTGGTTCGATCAAGGAGGGTATTCTAGAGCTCATGGATGAGAGATTGGGCATGTTTCATGCTGAGGTGGCAGCCATGATGGGGTCGCGCATGCTCACCTTCAAGGAGTTCAGAACCTGTGGAGCTCCCGATTACCAGGGGGCCTGAGACCCCATTGTGAGTACCAAATGATTGGCTGATGTGACCAATGCTTTCCGCACTAGAAGATGTCCTGATGGGGACAAGGTCTGACTGGCATCCTGTCTTTCGAAGGGCAGGGAACGTGATTGGTGGGAGTAGGTCGGACGTGTCATCGGGGACGATGCGACTCTTGATGCTATGACCTGGACGGATTTCACGACCAGGTTCAGAGCCGAGTTCGCACCTATTATTGAGGTGCAACAGCTTGCCAGGGAGTTCCAGGATCTCCAGCAGACGACATAGACGGTGGCAGAGATTATCGCCAAGTTCAGGGAGAGGGCTCTTCTTGTTCCCCAATACGCGGCAGACGAGGAGATGAAGAAGGCATGTTACCATGAGATGTTGAGGAGTGATATCAGACAATTTGTGAACCGTTCCAACTGTAAAATGTTGTATGACATGATTGTGAGGGCTCGTGAGAGGGAGATCGATTTAGAGATGGAGAGGAAGAGGAAGCCAGAGGTGGTATCTGGCACATGGAGTTCGGACAAAAAGCCCAAGGTATCCGATCATAGACCTAGGGGACAATAGAGCTACAGTCGGTGTGGCAAGTGTGGGAGGTTGCACGATGGAGTGTGCAAGGCAGGGAGTTCCGGCTGCTTCAAGTGTGGTCAGAGTGGGCACATGAGCAAGGATTGTAACGCTACTACCACTATGACTCCCACCCCAGCATCTGATCTGATTTGCTTCCATTGCAATCAGAGGGGACACAAGAAGTCCCAGTGTCTGAGTTTAGCATCAGCAGGACCGGTGGTAGCACCCTATCCTGCTACTCTGAGGATTACAGACGGCAGTAAGGGTCGGGCCGACACACCAGTGGCGAAGAGCAGAGCATTCCATTGACAGCCGAGGAGGCTCGGACGACTCCTGATGTGGTTACGGGTATGTATCTTCTCCATCATCTCTTTGTTATTATCTTTTATTGCTTATGGTTATGTGTTTGTCTATAGGATCGTTCCTAGTGAACGGCATCCTAACCCTAGTATTGTTTGATTCGGGGGCAACCCGATCATTTATGTCGCTTGCGCTTAGCAAGAGATTTAGCAGAGCTCCGGGGGAGCTGGATTGCCCACTTGATGTGGAGATAGCTGATGACAGGACTGTCAGGGTTGCGAGAATTCATAGAGGATGTACACTACAATTATTTGATGAGCAGTTCTCAATAGACTTGGTTCCTATTCCCCTGCGATGGAATAAAGTTATAATAGGTATGGATTGGTGACCCCCAATGGGGCAGTGATTCATTGCGAGCTATAGTTAGTGAGGGTTCGCACTCCTAGTGGGGGAGAGTTAGTGATTCAGGGCGAGAGGCCACATCGCAGATCGATTCTTTGCTCCGCGGCGAGAGGTAGGCGCTACTTTCAGCAGGGTTGCGCGGGGTATGTTGCCTATGTTATGGATGCCCCGGAGAAGGGTAAGGCGATAGTTGATGACGTACTGGTGGTACGAGAGTACCCATATGTATTTCCAGAGGATTTTCCTGGAATACCTCCTGAGAGACAGGTTGAGTTCAGGATTGACCTGGTTCCTGGTGCGACTTTGATAGCTAAGGCACCATACCGGTTTGCTCTTCCAGAGATGCAGGAGTTGTCTATGCAGCTACATGAGCTGCTAGACAAGGGTTTTATTAGGCCGAGCAGTTTGCCCTGGGGATCCCCAATCCTGTTTGTAAGAAAGAAGGACGGGTCGCACCGCATGTGTATAGATTACCGGGAGATGAATAAGGTAACGGTGAAGAACCGTTACCCACTTCCGAGGATAGACGACTTGTTCGATCAGCTTCAGGGAGCATCTTGGTTTTCCAAGATTGATCCACGGTCTAGGTATCACCAGATGCGGGTCAGGGATGAGGATGTTCAAAAGACCACTTTTAGGACCCGCTATTGTCATTGTGAGTTCGTGGTGATGCCGTTTGGGCTTACCAACGCACCAGCTGCATTCATGGATCTCATGAACCGCATGTGCAGACCGATGCTGGATCGGTCTGTGATAGTATTCATCGACGACATCTTGGTATACTCCAAGACTCAGGAGCAGAACGAGGAGCACCTGAGAGAGGTGTTGGAGACACTGAGGAGGGAGAAGCTTTTCACAAAGTTCTCCATGTGTGAGTTCTGGTTGCGCGAGGTGCAATTCCTTAGATACCTCGTCGACCAGAAGGGTATACTTTTAGATCCGGCCAAGATTGAGGCCGTGATGCAGTGGGAGGTCCTGAGGTCTCCATCTGAGATTCGGAGCTTCCTAGGTCTGGCGGGGTATTACAGGAGATTCACCCAAGATTTTTCCAAGATAGTAGTACCGCTCACTCGACTGACTAAGAAATCAGTGGCGTTTCGCTGGGGTCCGGAGTAGCAGTCAGCATTTGAGATGCTCAGGCAGCGACTGTGCGAGGCAGCGATTCTTACCCTGCCAGAGGGAGTGGATGACTTTGTAGTTTACTGTGACGCCTCGATCACAGGTCTGGGAGCAGTGTTGATGCAGCGGGGGCATCTGATTGTCTACGCCTTTAGAGAGTTGAAGCCTCACGAGGCTAACTACCCAACACATGATTTAGAGTTGGGGGCAGTGGTGTTCTCCCTCAAGATTTGGCGACATTACCTCTATGGGGTCCGTTGTACCATTTAAACGGATCACAAGAGCCTGAGGTACCTTATGGATCAACCGAATCTGAACATGAGGCAGCGTCGATGGTTAGACGTGGTGAAGGATTATGACTGTGAGATCCTTTACCATCCAAGCAAGGCCAACGTAATGACCGATGCTCTGAGCTGCAAGGAGGTGGCGGCCCCGATCAGGGATATATATCTGAGGATGACAGTGATTACTCCATTGCTGGAGCAAATCAAAGAGGCACAGGTTAACGGCCTGAAGGAGGAGAGGCAGAAGTGTGAGAGGATCGTAGGCTGAGTAGTTTCCTTCGATTATGACAGAAGAGGATTGTTGACCCTGCATGGGAGGGTCTGGGTGCCGTACTAGGGCGGGGTACGGCAAGTGTTGATGAACGAGGCCTACAAGTCTTGGTTCTCCATCCACCCGGGGGGGGGGGATGAAGATGTATAGAGGACTTCGACCCGATTACTGGTGGGCCTGCATGAAGCAAGACGTTGCTTGGTATGTGGAGAGATGCTTGACCTGCAGGAAGGTCAAGGTAGAGCTCTAGAGGCCCCACAGCAAGTTGCAGCCATTAGACATTCCAGTGTGGAAATGGGCGGATATCACCATGGATTTCATTACTAAGCATCCCAGGACCGCACATTGAGTTGATTCGATTTGGGTCATCGTGCATCGATAGACCAAGAGTGCGCATTTTATACCGATCCATGAGAGCATCTCGGCTGAGAAGTTAGCCGATATTTATGTGCGAGAGATTGTGGCACATCATGGAGTGCCTATTTCGGTGGTGTCAGAACGAGACGTTTGGTTCACTTCCAGGTTTTGGAAGCGGTTTCATGAAGAGATGGGTACTCGTCTTCATTTCAACACCGCTTTCCACCCTCAGACGGACGAGCAGAGTGAGAAGACGATTCAGACTCTCGAAGACATGCTACAGGCATGTGTCCTTGATTTCTATGGCAGTTGGGATACATATCTTCCATTAGCGGAATATTCGTATAACAACAGTTACCATGCCAGTATTGACCGTCCTCCCTTTAAGATGCCTTATGGGAGGAGGTGTAGGACCCCAATCTGTTGGGGCGAGGTCGGTTAGAACGTCATGGGGAGTACGGAGGTGGTACTTAAGACCACGAAGTTGATACAGCAGGTCCGTAGTCGGCTCCATACTGCTCAGAGTCGGATAAAGAGTTACGCCGACAGGAGGCGTTTTGATTTGGAGTTTTTGGTGGGTGATATGGTCCTCCTGAAGGTGTCACCCTGGAAGGGTGTCATCCGATTTTGGAAGCGGGGCAAGCTAGGCACCAGATTCATTGGTCCCTTTAGGGTTTTGGCCCGAGTGGTCCGGGTTGCGTATCGGTTAGATCTTCCGACAGAGCTCAGCCAGATCCACAAAACTTTCTACGTTTTTCAGTTGCGGAAGTGCTTAGCGGATGACTCAGTAGTGGTACCCCTTGAGGACATTCAGGTTGATGATAGCCTAAACTATATTGAGAAACCAGTTGCGATCTTGGAGCGCAAGGTGAAGGAGCCGAGGAACAAAAGAGTAGAGTTAGTTAAGGTGTAGTGGCAGCACCGCAAGGGCTCAGAGTGGACGTGGGAGCTCGAGGAGGAAATGTGAGAGCACTATCCAAAGTTGTTTTCAGAGGCATCAGACTTCGAGGACGAAGTCTAAGATAAGTGGGGGAGAATTGTAACGCCCCGTTCCCGGTACGTATTAAATCTATTTTATATCATTTTTATAAGAGTAACTCGACGAGTTGCAGCCCTAACTCGTCGAGTAGATGCGAGGATTGGACGCGGGTTTTAAGTGATCTACTCGCCGAGTCCGCGCTCGACTCGACGAGTAGCCAGTCTGGGGGAAAGCCCTAACATTTGGGGTTTGCACCCTATTTAAGCAACATTATGGGCTTCAAGTCCAACCTCCATCACCTCCAGAGTGAGCTTGAGCTTTCTTGGTGATTTTGAGAGTTTTTGGTGCATCTTATAGCTAGTGAAAGAGTTGGAAGAAAGAAGGATCAAGGGAGAAGGAGTAGATCTAAGACCAACATTAGTTTCTCTTCACTTTCGGGTAATCAAGCTCAACACTTGACTTGTAGTTTCATAGATATTCTTATTGTCATTTTTATGGAGTTTTGGGTCCAACAAGCTTGATCCTTGAAACCTGGACGTCCCAAGTCAATATATCTTCATATCTGTGACCTTGGAGGGTCCTTATGGCATAAAGGTGCCATCTTTAGGGCCATGAGAACCCCATGCATGATTAAACCCCCATTTTTGGCCTTATATGCACCATTGATGCATGCATGCACGTAAAGTTCATAACTTTACGTGTTAGATCGACCTTAGAATCCCAGATCTACCTTTTGGATATGGATTGTACATCAGAAATCGAGTTATAGACTTCGACAATGGGCGACTCGACGAGTTGTTCTTGGAACTCGGCAAGTCCGGGGCTTGAGTCCCCAATCTGTTGTGGTTCAAAGGAGCCTAGCTGAGTGATAGCAGAGATTTAGACAAGTCCAGAAGAGTGATTCGACATATTAAGACATAGCCATAATCTGGAAATCAAGGGACTCGATGAGTGTAAGAACATAGTCGGCGAGTCCAAGGCAATCTTGTTACCCACAAGAACAGACTCGACCAGTTGCTCATACAACACGACGAGTTGTAGACTGGACGTGTTCATATGATGAAGGAGGACTCGACGAGTTGTTCATACAACTCGGAGAGTCAGATGATGGTTGACTCAATGTTATTTTAGAAGGAGAAATCGTCGAGTCTTTGCTAAACTCGACGAGTAGATTCGGGTTGGGGAATAGAAGAAAGGATAGGGACTCGGCGAGTTGGCAAACCCACTCGGCGAGTCAGGTTAACTGGCAGTTGACTTTGACCAAGATGATGACTTTGGCCAGGGGTAAAATATTCACTTTACCCTAAGATTTGTATCAGTGTGTGACTAAGTGTCTTCATGGAAATTGTAGTCGGGGAGTTGCCGGAGCAGCAATCAGGCAGTTCCCGATCAACATCTCAGTAGTCAGCCTTACGAGGTGAGTTTCCTTCCAGTAGGAACAGGCCTACGGCCACAATGTTGTCCCGTTTAGATAGTAGTATTTCCGGACTGCGGTCCGAAGCCGGGGTGGTCTCGAGAAGTAGTACAGTATGCTTGATGTCTTTGTGATTCAGACATGTCTATGTGTTATGTGTTCCGGGCTACGGCCCGATGCAGTATGCATTATATGTGTTATTGTTATATGCTATGATTATGTTATGCTATGTTTAGTCAGTTCTGGACTTCGGTCTGATGCACGGGGAAAGGCCCCAGTCAGTTCCGGACTGCGGTCCGATGCAGGGGCAAGGCCCCAGTCAGTTCCAGACTTCGGTCCGATGCAGAGGGCAAAGCCCCAGTTAGTTCCGGACTTCGGTCCGATGCAGTGGGCAAGGCCCAGCATGTGCTTTATATGTTATTGTATGGTATGTGTTTGTTCGGGGGAGCTCACTAAGCTTCGTGTTTACAGTTTCAGTTTTGGTTTTAGGTACTTCAGCTAGTATGGGGAAGGGCTCGGGATGATGGCATGACACCCACCACAGTTTTAGCTTGGGAGTTAGACTCTGATATTTTGACATTAGTTGTGATATGAGACATATTTATGACATTTTTAGACACACGACTTTTGGTTTTATTATTTGTTTTTTTTGATATTATGGTTTTAGTAATGTTTTCAAAAGAAATTTTTGGCTTGTATTTTTGGGATGTTTCACCACCATTTCTAGCCCTCAACCCTCTCAAAACCCTAATTTTCGTCCCTTGAGCTTGAGTGTCTGTTTGTGAGCTTCTTAGCGTTCTTATGGTATGCTTGGAATGAAGAAGGAGCATTGAAGAGAATAGAGTTGGAGTCCAGACTTTGGATCAGAGCTTTTCTGTGGGTGGAGCATCAATTGAAGGTATAAAGCTCAAAGCTTTCCCATCCTTTTTTATTTGTGCATAATATGGTCCATTTTAGGGTTTTTGGTCCCAAAGCTTGAAGCTTTATTAGTTGTTTAACTCCAGAGCCTAATATATGTCCCTTTGAGTGTTTTTAATGAAGTGGATTCATAAAAATGGAGTCTTGGACGTCAAAACCACCTCATGAATGAGATATGAGCATTTTTGGGGGAAAAGAGTGAGAGTTTTTGGGTTTGGGACTTTGTCGGCCATGCGAAGGCTTAAAGTCACGAACTTTATGGAGTATGAGCCTTTAGGGAGTCTAGATCTAAGAGTAGAGATATGGTCTTAACGGATTAAGACCAAGAGAGTGAGAAGAACAAGTCTGGGTCGTACGCCAAGCATAATTCTAGTACGCGCAACGTAGGGTCAAGGATCCCCGATGCATGGCGAGGCAGTACGCCCATCGTAAAGGGCTGTACGCCCAGTGTACGTGCTACGATTGACTTTTTTTGACTTTTAGGGTTTGTCAAATTATGGACTATAGAGACCATGAAAGGGTCAAATGGTCTTTTATCCTTATGTGAGTTTATAGAGAGTTTAGCCTAGCTTCTTGAGGGTCGTTTACTAATTCAGGATAATTATCATATGTGTTAGGCGGAGACTAGACCGGTGATTTGTGCACGAGGTTTATTAGTTGGATTACGAGGAGAGTCTTCTCACTATACATACCTGAGTGGTACTACTGAGTGACCGGAGGGTCTTTTGAGTTATGTGATATTAGGCATTTTTCTTTGTGATATATGTTATATTATTCTGTGCATTTTGAGAACGGACCGGAGGGTCCAACCTGAGCTGTGAGACCGGAGGGTCCTCACTGAGATACAAGATTGGAGGGTCCAACCCATGCTGTGAGAGCGGAGGGTCCTCACTGAGACACATGACCGGAGGGTCTACACTGAGCCGTGAGACCGGAGGGTCCTCACCAAGACGCATGGCCGGAGGTTCCATGCCGAGCTATAGCCATGAGAGGCTTATTATTTGTGTATGTGGTATTTTGGGGAACTCACTAAGCTTTTTGCTAACCGTGTTATGTGATATGTGTTTCAGGTACTTCTCAGGATTGCGTGAAGGCACCGGCTTGATTACACACGAGGCGGAGTTATGTTTTAGAGGATCTTGGATTTTTATTCAAATAATTATGGACATGTGTTTTTGATAACTTGATAATTGGGGTTTTTGTGAATTGCGTCCATGAGAATTATGTGATTTTAAAATGAAAAAAATTGTTCGAAAATTTACGGTGTTACAGATCCGAAAATGGAGAGCCAATGCAGACAAGTGAGTCAAGAAGTGGCTAAAGGCGTAGAAACTGACTTTGAGTCAAGCATGTCTTCTCTAAGTAGAATATCATGGGCATGCTTGGCTTGTGTCAAAAATAAACCATCATCTGTATAGGATACTTCAAGACCCAAAAAATTATTCAAAGCTCCAAGATCCTTAACTGCAAATTCAGAGTGTAATTTGGAGATGAATTTATGAATAAGATAAGGATCATTACCTGTGAGTATAATATCATCAACGTATACCAACAGGTACAAAATATGTGAATCATGTTTAAAGAATAAAAAAGGTATATGCTCGACTACAAACAAAACCAAGGATGACAAAAAAAGGAGCTGAGACGCTGAAACCAGGCACATGGCACTTGTTTGAGCCTGTAAATGGCCTTGTTAAGTTGACAAACATGATTAGGAAACTGTGTGTCAGCGAATCATAGGGGTTGTTCCATGAAGACTGTTTCAATAAGCCTCCCATTCAAGAAGGCATTTTTAACATCTAATTGGTGTAAGGACCAACGAAGCATGACAGCCAAAGAAAGAACTATGCGGACAGTTGCAGCCTTAACCACAGGACTTAAAGTATATGTATATTCAAGACCAGAAATCTGACTGAAACCTTGTGCATCAAAACGTGCTTTGTAATGTTGTACTGTGCCATCACAGTTATACTTAATATGATACACCCATTTTGATCCAACTAAATTTCAGTTAGTGGACGAGGAACCAAAGACCAAGTGTTATTAGAGAGTAAGGCATGCATTTCATCTTCCATAGCAGATAGCCAACATGGATTTTTAGAGGCTGACTTAAAACCATGAGGCTCTTTAGCAACAAAAAGTAGTTGATGCAATGGTAACTGTTGGAGATAAGCAAGATTAACGAAAGGCTTAGTTTTGAAAATACCTTCATAGGATCGAGTCACCATAGGATGTGTGGAAGATGATGGTCGAAAAGGCATAGTGACTAGGGGTTGATCGGCGTCAGCAGGATGAAACACAAGCGGTGCTTCATTCATGATTGGGGATGGAGGCTGTGGTGGTATGTCTTCAGTAAGTGGAACAATATTCAATGAAGTAGGGGGCGTTGATGGAGATCATAGAACACACAGGGATACTGGAGCAGGAGATATCGTAGCCAATGATGGCTGTGAAGCTGGTCCCTTGAGAGGTGGATTTGGAAAGGATGACGAGGCAATGTCATGAAACTTAGAAGATACCAAGGTGGCCTTATCGGATGGAGAAGTGAGGCCACTAAATGGAAATTGTCTTTCATCAAAGACATGTGGTATAAACTCGACCAGATGTCAGATCCAAACATCAATGTCCTTTATATTGAGAGTTGTAACTGATAAAAATATATGGATCACTTCGAGGTTCCAATTTATTTGGTGCATAAGGACGTAAATAAGGAAACACAGTGCACCTAAAGGCTCGAAACACATTATAATTTGGAGATGAATGATATAGAAGCTCAAACGGGCTCTTATAATTGAGAATCTTAGAAGGCAGTCGATTGATGATGTAGGCTGCTGAGCTGAAAGCATCAACCCACAAAGTTGCTGGAGCTTGTGCATTAAATAACATAGCGAGACCCGTTTTAGTAAGATGCATGTGTTTCCGTTATGCTCTACCATTTTGTTGAGGAGTATAGGCACACAAGAGCTGATAATGAGTCCCATTAGTGGCAAGAAGTGAGTGTGCCTGATTATTGACAAACTCATTCCCACCATCACTCTGAAAAACTTTCATCTTGTAGGAGAACTGAGTTTGTGTAAAGGCTAAAAATGCGGTGATAGCATTGAAGAAATTAGACTTTAACTTTAAAGGATAAAACCACGTAAATCTTGAGAAGTCATTAACGAAAATGCAATAATATCTATAACCAACTATTGACACTGTGGTTGCAGGTCCCCGAAGATCATAATTGACTAAATCTAGTACTTGAAGTGATCATTTGGGATTGATTTGAAATGGTAGTTGTTTGCTCTTAGACAATTGACATGAAGAACAAACATGAGGTGTAGGTAATAAAGATGAAATAGACAAAACACCCAATTTATTATATAATGAAATAATTGTTGGATTAGTGTCTAAGTCCATAACTATTTTGGTATGTACTTGACCCGATTATGAGCATGGTCCTTTTGGGGTGCCTTCACCATAGCAATATGTAGGATGAATTAAGGAGAGAAAGGTTTAAATATGATTTATTAATATATTATAAGAATAATATATTAAAGGAGAAATCATATTTTTTAATTAATATTAGTCAAGAAATTAATTAAGAATTAATTTTGTGGCTAAAAGAGATTAATTAAACTTAGGGGACTGAAGTTGTAATTATATGTAACACTCGTGTTTCTAGCCTAGGCATTTATATTGAGTTGATAGTCTAGGTTAACCTTTGTAACTCATTCTGAAGAAATGAAAAGGAATTATGTGAATATTATGTGAATTATGTGTTTTATGCTTAATTATTAGGGCTTAATTAATTAAGAATAAAAATAAGCGTCAAAATTAAAGTGTGATATAAGCCCGATATCTTTACATAAAGTTGTATTGGTCGAAACAAGGATTTCGGGGATATAAAGAATGCTAAAATCCGAGTTATAACGAATAAGTTATGACCTGTCGAAGTTTCGTGACAAAACCGGCACGGTGCTGAGTGTCGTAAAAAGTGAGTTTTTGATAAACTACTTTTTAGCCTTAGTAATCTAAACAAAAGTTGTAGTATTTGTTAAACCGAGAAGTTCGATAAAAAGAACGCCCAAATCTGACTTTGTATGAGGAAGTTATGATTTTTCGAAGTTTCAGCTTAGCAGTAGACAGCTAAAACCTCGAAGTTTAGATCGAGCGATTTTTAGCCGGCACAACCTAAACGAGAATTGAAGGTCTCGTCATTAGGAGCACAACGGTAAAAAGTCTGACGAAAATGGACGTCGGATGAAGAAGTTATGAATTTTTAACGGATTTCCTGTCCCGGTCTGTTAAAAATAATAATATAAAATTTAAAATCAAAATTGGCCAACGAAGTCTAAACAGAAGTTGTAGAGCGTAAGTTTAGCTACGCGTGCATATAAAGAACATCAAAAACGGAGCTTGTATGCGAAAGTTATGGATTTTAGAAGTTTTGGCGCGAAAATCGAGAAAATTCGCAGTCACGAGTTGCCACGTCACCCTCGCTGAAAAAGTGCCACGTGTCCTGCTGAGTCATCCGGGCTGCAGAGTCACCCGAGCTGCTGAGTCATCCGAGCTGCTGAGTCATCTGAGCACATGGCCTAAGCCGAAGTGGTCCAATAGCGATGCGACACGTACCCTCTTAGCACATGTCCGAACCCTCGCAACATGCCACGAACCCCCCTACTTCGGACCCTAGACCTCGGTCCAATCACAAGCCGCCAGCGAGCCCCTCGCAGGTGCGAGCCATGCGCAGCCACGTGCGAGCCTTCCCTGCGAGCCCTCGAATCTGCGAGGCGTGGCTTCCTCCTGACCGTCCGATCAGAAGCTTCACCCTATAAATAGAAGGCTGCGAGCCTTCTCAGGTATTTTTAAGAAATTGCCATATTTAGCCCCTTTCTTCATATTTTCTTCACCTTAACCTTCCGCGAAGCCCCGATATCGATTGTAAAGCCCGGAATACTCCACGAAGTGCCCGTGAAGCCCGGAAAATTTATCTTTTCGGTTTCGCAGCCCGACTTTTGCAAAGCACAGTTTGTCAATAAAACTCCCGGTTTTATTAGAAACGATTGTTTTAGGAAACGAATTGCTGCCCGATTTTCACCAAAATATATGAGTGTGTAGTTACTTTCAATTTACACATAGATATGTAGTATTTACCTTGAAATACGTGTTATGTGTAAATATATTAATTGTTTAATTGAGGTGACTGTTGAATTCATGTTTTATACAAGTTTTAAACTGTATATGCTTTTTATCTACAAAATATGTTGGGTAGAACATGGGTAGATGAAATAGTTGATGTGTGTTAAAAAGGTGAGAGGCCTCGATGTTGTTGTTGTTGTAGTCATCTAGCGGAGTATAGATGACGACCACAGACTTTCTAGACAGTCTAGTGGAACACTAGCTGGTTCGCAACTTGTAGGTGTTGATGAATTAAATGTTCATTGTCGTACTCCATCCCCCTCATGGTTGCCTTAATGACATGTATGGATGAGGAAACCCCTTAGCAGTAGTGTCCATCCCGATGATAATCCTTAGGCTAGGTCCCTTGTGATAGGTGTTTAGGGACGTAAAGTGAGGACAACGGGAATAGGTAATCGGGGTTATTGTTGATTGGTGAACTTAATAAGTATATTATTGTGGGTTGAAAACCCTATATGCTCACCAGGCTCCCAAGCCTGACCCACTCAGTTTTTATGATTACAGGTAGTGGACCCCGAGCATAGTCGGAGGACGACGAGAGATTTTTGGATTATAGGCCAGTAGTTGTAAATAACTGTTGAAAGGCTTATAATGTCTTGTCTATGCTTTTGATCTGTATCGGAACATGACATCCCGAGGTTTTGATATATATATATATATATATATATATATATATATATATATATATATATATATATATATATATATATATATATATATATGGAAATATATATACCTTCTTAATGAAGGGTTTTGATAAACTTTTATCATATGTTGTTTGGGGACCAATTCCGCAACATCTTTTAAAAATATTTCTCTGATTTTATTTTAAAAAGCATAAATTAAATCGGTCTTTTCTGGCCGAGAAATATGGGGATGTCACAGTTGGTATCAGAGCATTAGTTTAAGCGAACTTAGAAATTGTAGAATTTCTAGACTTGAACTTAGAATGCTAAGTGATGATTGTGAGATGAGTGTCTACCATATTTTAGACATGAGCACTAGTTTATTTTAAGGAAGAAGCCTAAAATGCCCTTATGTGCTAAATGCTATGTGTGCCATTATTTGTTCGGATCTATGGTCTGTTGCCGACCGGATCTAGAAACCTTATGTGTGTAGGATTCTAAGCGTATGATTACGAGATTAGAGCTAACATATAAACGTTTCGGAGTGATAAGGGAATTAAAATGTCTAACAAGGATAAAGACCTAAATTCGCCTTATTCGGTATATAGATTGTAATGGCAAGAACTCGGAGTGGAGCTGGAAATGCAAACAGAAACCAACAACCTCAACCCCAAGTGGTGAAATAGGTGCCTATAGTAGGAGCTGCACCCGAACCCATCACCATGGCTGGAGTACGAACTATGATTCAGACCATGTTGGCTGATCAGAGGGAGGAATTGAGGCAAATGTTGCTGAACGACAGGGATGAACCTTCAGTTCCTGTTGAACAACGTGAACTAAATGACGATCGATCTGAAGAAGGGAACAACAGTAGATCGGTTGATCATAGTGAACCGCTTGTGGTTGGGAGGAATAACCACGAGGGTAGGATGGAGAGAAATGGGTGCAAGTATAAGGACTTTATGACTTGCAAGCCATCGACCTTCAATGGAAAAGAAGATCCTATCGGAGTAATGGACTGGATCTCAGAAATGGAGTTGGATTTCATGACTTGTGATTGCCAAGGCAAGTTACAAACTACCTTTGCAGTATGTCAGTTCAGGGGTAGTGCTGCTCGTTGGTGGAGCACTTTGGGGAAAACCCTAAGCCCTAATGAGCCACTGCAATTAACTTGGGCAGAGTTCTTAGTGCACTTCAAGCGCAAGTACTGCTCGGCCCAAAACATACTTGAGTTAGAAAACCAATTTCTAACGTTGCAGAAGGGGAGTATGACCATTGACGAATATACGAATAACTTCACAAACAAAATGGAGTTTTGCTTTGCGTATTGTCCCGGATGAGTTGGCAAAAATTGACAGGTACGCAAAGGGACTACCATGGGAGTATGCGGTGCCAGTACATCAGGCACTTACTTTGGAGGCAGCTATCTGGGCTGCCAAGTCTGTTGAAGATATGATAAAAGGAAGAGCTGCCAGCAAGGTTGAAGTTGGCGAAAAGAGAAAGTTTGAAGGAACTTCAGGTTCCAATAAAAAGAAAAAATTCTCGAAGACTGGTTTGAGAAAGTTTGGAGGAAGAGCCGAAGCCAAGTGGTGTGACAAGTGTAAGAAGAAACATGTTGGGAAGTGCAGCGTGGAAGTCACTTGTTACAAATGTGGAAAGCCTGGGCATTATGCCAATGAATGCACCTTCAATAAGAACGTATGTTTTGGGTGCAATGAAGAAGGGCATATTTTGAGGGACTGGCCGAAGAAGAAGGGCGCAGCAAAACCCAATCTACCACCAAAGCCAAAGGCGAGAGCCTTTCAGATGACACTCGAAGCTGCGAAAGAAGAAGTCGATGTCGCTTCAGGTACCTTTCTCGTAAACGAATTGCCTGCCCAAATTTTGTTTGATTCTGGATCCAATTACTCCTTTATATCGCATGAATTTGGTAGAAAGTTAGCTTTGCCTGTAGATATGCTAGTTAATGCTATAATAGTCGAGATTGCTAGTGGCAAGTTTGTACCTGTTAGCCATCATATGAAAAACATCCTCATTGACTTGGATGGGAATAAGTTCCAAGAGGAATTATTGCCTATCGAGTTAAATGGATTCGACATAGTTTTAGGAATGGATTGGCTTAGCGCCAACGATGCATAAATACTATGTAGAAAGAAGATAGTAAAAGTAAACCCGCCAGGGAAAGAGTCGTTTATGGTGTATGGAGACAAACGCAGAGTAAATTCTGGAATCATTTCCCTAATGAAAGCCAGAAAGTGTTTGGCCAAGGGATGTACATCATATCTAGCGTTCGTGATCGATGCTAAGATGGAAAAGAAAGAGGTGCAACATATTCTGGTGGTGTGTGAGTATCCGGAAGTCTTTCCCGAAGATCTTCCCGGATTGCGCCCTGATCGACAAGTAGAATTTCGTATCGACTTGTTACCAGGAACGACGCCGATAATCGACAAGTAGAATTTCGTATCGACTTGTTAAAAGTTGATGAAAAGTTTATTTTTGAAATGTTAAATTCTAAAACCCTAATAATTTGAAAAGTTCAAATCACACACTTATGGTTTTATTAATTAATTAAAGTGTATAATTAAAAGTGACTTAATAAATCCATAAAGTTTTGGTTTACATTTAATTAAATTAAAAGTATAATTTACTAAGTTAAACCACCTAGTATTTTAAAAGTGTAAAATACACCCTATACTATATATAACATTAAAAGTCTAATGTTATATATATATATATATATATATATATATATATATGAGTAAACAGTCAGTCTTACTGTTAGTAGGCCTCATTCACGAAGCTGGTCTATAAGGGGTGTTTAAGGAAATTGCCTATAAAATGGCGATTGAATGGGTATCCACTCTTACCCACCACACTCTTGACTAGTGGAGGGTCGTTAGCCGAACGGGTAGGATAGGACAGAAACCTTCCATTATAAGTATAATGAAGTACAAAGTAACTAAATGCCTTTTCGAGTTCCCAAATCATAGTTACTTTAGGAAAAATGTGAAATTGTATGCTAATCCATAGAATTACACTTCGTACCCTTTTCAAACGTTAATGGAGCTTGTGTGGATAACCGACACACTAATTTGGGGATGACATTGGTAGCGAAGGGTGACTCGATGTTTGTCATAGATCAATGGAGCGTGTGTGGCTAACCGGCACATTGATTAGGTGATAGTAGCATTGGGTGCACCACGTGATTCGTATGGTTATCCACACCTTATTTGTGATCTTCGGCATCCTAATCACAAATTAAAGGGCATAATCGAGATTAAACATGCAATTGAAAAGTTCAATGAATCTCAAAAGATCTAGGAGTTTCAATTCATTTAAAACTTAAACTTCCTTTTCGTTCTTCATGGTGGAAATTGGTAAATCGTCATTTACCTACCTTCAAATATTCTGCAACTAGATTACGGCATCCCTCTTCTAGGTTGTAGAATATTGTGTTGGATCCTAGCCTTAATAACTCATTTGGGTGTTTTATTAATGACTCAATCAACTTAACTTGAATTTTCTCCCAATTTGTAGATGTCTGACTCTAACCATGGTATTCCCGAATCCTAAGGAAGAGGTGTTCCTGTTGAAAGTGGAAGCTTGTTTCAACATGAAGGATCAATGTGGACTAGCTTGATTTCACTTCCTCCTCTTCCTCTCGTTGTTCTCCCTAACCCACAAGATCGAAGATTTGAAAGGTTCAAGATCACCGAATCCCTATTGGCAATGGAACATGAAGATGGTAAACTCGTGTGTGCTCACATCCTAGGGATGAAATCACACATTGATAGGTTGATTATGTTGGGTGCGTCTATCCCCAATAAGTTGGCTGTGGACTGGGTTCTTCAGTCACTCCCTGAATCATATGATAAGTTCATAAGAGAGTATTATATGATGGATCCTGACGCAACCCTCATTGACTTGACTTACATGCTTATTGCCGCTGAATCAGAAATGATTTGGCGAAGTAATGGAGCAGATTTGTCTGATAATTCAACCAATCATGCTTCCGTGGACACTCTAGAAGAACCCACCTGTTTCTGCTACCAAGAGAAGGGGCAATGGATACGAAACTGCCCAAAGGACCTGAAGAGTCTAAGAGATGGGAGAGTCAAGAAGTATGACTCTACTTCAGGTATAAAATCCACTATCTAACTCCATTTAAATTCCTATTCTTTATACATAATGTGGTAAGATTACATTTGCATGTTTTGCGGGATTAGAGAAAAGAGAGGAAGTTTGATGGAAGAGCAAGATGAGTCTAATCACGAAGAAATGGATTACGATCGCATGGATTCGAAGATCAGATTTTGAGCTTAGGAAATTATGATAGATTTGATAGGAGTATTTGATTACATAGTTTTTCATTCGAATTTTGCATTGTAAGTACATGTTTTCCGCTGCTTTTATGAATAAAATAAATTTTTTGTTTTATCTTATTTGTTTATCCTTACAATGGCATATATGAAAAATTGATGTTTGTGTACTTCTATTATTAGCAAAATGGATTTGATTCTTAATTATGTTATTTGTGGAAATGTCAAAAGTTTACCAAATAGGGAGAGTTTCTCATCACCCAAGTTTCAATTGGACGGAAACTTGGAATCATGCAACGTGTATTATATGATGAATGAAAAACTTTCACATTTGGGAAACTTAGACTAATTCTTTGACAAAGTGTCGATTGAAGGACTAGGAGATCGAGTACACTAGGTCGTACGTTGATCAAGTCTACCACAAGAGTGACAAAGATATTCGTCATGATTTACTAAAGTTTAGTAAATATGGTTATACTTATAAGATTGAGTATAATTCTGAGTTAACTAAAAGAGTTTCAATCAATAGCAGAACGAATAAGAAGAATCAAGAAGGCAGAAAGATAAAAGTTTCTCTATTCTTAGAAGAAGGGAGAGTACCTTTTATTGTGTTTTATGATGAAGTCTTAATGATTAAGAACCATATCTCAATTGATGCTCTAAGTGAGTCTTAGTGCATTTGCATGTCTATGAAGAGGAATCGAGAATTGTAGAAATGGTTAAATCAAAGAGTCAATCATACTTCATTCCAATATCAAGTCTTAGAGTAATACTCCAATATTGTGACATTGAGTGAAAAGTCTTAAGTAGGTTTATAACACTCATCAAATGTGGAATTTGGAAATTTTTTCTCATTCTTGCACATTTGAAATTGGTAAGTTGTGCTTTCTTGGATAAGACAAAGACCAACTAGGACCAATTATGTGAAGTGTTTTGTCTTGATAAGAACTACACTAACTCTTGAATATTTGCTTTGTCAAGAAATGTTTCTTGAAAAGAGAATCATATATTTCAAGGAGTCAGTGGGAGTCTTAATGGTCCTGAAAGGTTTCAAGAACAAATCAAGAATAAACCTTATCGATCATCACTAGCACACGACTTGAGGTTTACAACCTATCGTGTTGACATTATTTTGTTTTTGTGCCATTCCAATTGAGTTAATTGTGTATGTGAGTTTTATGAGTTCTCATTTGAATGCATACTAGCGCCTTGGTTGATGGAAAGTACATTGATATGTAAGGACAAGTTACTAAACTACTTAGAAGACAGTGGGCACTCGTGTTACCATAAGGCAAGAAATCAAGATTAAGAAAGTTCAGTCCATATGAGTTTGCATTTGTCGCAAACCTTGGTTTTGGAAAATTCACATGGATAGGAACTCATACACCATAAAATCTAAGTGTCATAAGATTCCCTCCTTCATGAAAATGACTGTGAGGAAATGCTTTCACTAAGAGAGATTTAAGAAGATAGCAATTGTGAAAAATTGTATTCTCAAATTCAATTATGGTTACGGCATCCCTTTCCATAGTTCGAATTGTGAGATTTGGCAATTAGTTTGAACATTTGGAACTTAGTAACATAGGTTCTAAATTGTTTAAACACACATATGAGCTATCTAAGGCAAAGGTGTATAAGTTTAAGAAACTTAGATAAAGGCTTATCGAAGCATCTGGTATTAGAAATATGAATTTCAGAAATTCAATATGCATTGTTTTCTGGAAGTTCATTTGTTTTCTGAATACATGTCAACGCTAGTGGGAGCATAAGTGTTATGCTTATACGATAATCATGATAGTGGGAGCATAAGTGTTATGCTTGTATGATTATTATGACGAGTATTGCAAGTTAGCAATATTAATTATAGAAAAACAAAGATTCAATTTGCAAAGATGCATGGGTTGAAAAGTTGTTTTGCTATAATTAAGGGAGAGAATATTATACTTCATTTCAAAATCTAAATCTTACATTGAGAAATTTTAATAAATTTAGTCGAAGGATACATAGTGTGTTCTCAAATTTCGATTATGGTTACGGAATCCCTCTTCATAGTTCGAATTGTGAGAATGTGACACATAAAATATTATGGCAAAAGATTGATAAAGTATCATAACTTTATGTAAGACATTATGCATCGTCTCCCATACGCTTCAGGTATATGATCGATTGCAAATGCTATAATATTTGACCATTTTAAAAATTTTCCAAATGTCTAGCACATTAAGAGGGAAAAAGGACTAGAATCGGTTTTGACTAAAATAATTAAACAACTATCAAAGGATGATCCAAAGTTCGCTGAGGATTGGTTGCTTGTGAGTAGTTGGAAGTATGGTATTGGATGGACCATATTGACATTATTATGAATAGATAAGATTCTATTAAGAATGAGTTGTCATATGGAAAATGTGGAAATGTTTCCATATTGGGAGTTGGATATTGAGAATCTATGTCTAGATTAGAAACTTTTATGCAAGAAGGATATTCAAAGGAATGCACTTTGAATGTGAGACTTCACGTCTATAGAATTGTCTTATAACAATTTCCGATAGAGTACTTTGTAATTTCATTGGCCAAGTCTTGGTGACTTTTGTGCTATGATTTTGCAAAATGATCATTGCATAAATGTTAGAATCTAGCATATTCTAGTAGTGGCAAGAACCTTGTGTTCTTACACTAACAGTTAGGATTAAGGAATTATGAAATGAGCATCATTGGAAAAGTTTTCAGTTGATCTATTTCACAAAGCATGGACCATAGGAAACAAGGTGTGCATGCTTAGAGCATGGGACAATTGTTGTAATTCAAGTAATGAGTTGATTATCCGAAACATTAAATGATAAATAATGAGTAATCAATATGGTGGATAAATAGAAGTGTTTCATTTACTCTCACAAGTTTGGGGGCCATATAGGATTAAGTATTATTGTTATGTTTCAGTTTGCATGTTTTGACTTCCAGAATAACTAGGTTATTCAAACATCCACAGTCGTTCATGCATTGGAAGTAAGTATGAAGGAAGACTGTCATGAAGAGTCTGTAGATTGTCTGAAAGGTTTAGACATAGCACAAGTTTGCTGCAGAGTTCATGAGTGCTTTGATAAGATTAGAGTATTGGATTAAACCCACGCTTACTTGGATCACTTCATGGTTTTATCACGAGTGATTAGTGAGATGATAATATTGTATATTCTTGAAACCGAGACGTGTGAGTTGTTATTTTTTGGTCGATTGCACATTGATGATAAGTAAACGCACCAGTAACTTGGTGTTATAAAACTTATTGTTGTGTGTGATTCGATCAGTGAATGTAAGCAAGCATATGAGTCAAAGTTTATCCATTCCTTTTACCCAAAGTGGGATAAAAGCGATATTTGTGGGCCTCTCGATGATTTAGTGATAACACCTAAGTGCTTGGCCAAGCCGGGACTAAGTTGATGTGTTCAATTGTAGTCTGTTGTCAGTCGTCATAAATCAGAAGTCGGGAAACATTATAGAGAGAATGATTGAAATTCATGTCTTATGTCTATACGATATCTTGAGAATGGAGGAATATATGATCCCTTATCTAAAGGACACGCTATCTGATAAGATCAGAGTTGACAGCGGCTTTTGAAAGCTACGATTGCTGATCAGGTTCTGAAGTCATACGGAAGATAGTTATTAGACTTATCCAAGTGGGAGACTGTTGGATTAGTGTCTAATTCCATAACTATTTTGGTATGTATTTGACCCGATTATGAGCATGGTCCTTTTGGGTTGCCTTCACCATAGCAATATGTAGGATGAATTAAGGAGAGAAATGTTTAAATATGATTTATTAATATATTATAAGAATAATATATTAAAGGAGAAATCATATTGTTTAATTAATATTAGTCAAGAAATTAATTAAGAATTAATTTTGTGGCTAAAAGAGATTAATTAAACTTAGGGGGACTGAAGTTGTAATTATAAGATAATTATAATTGGGCTATGGATCACCTAATAATATATAGGTTGGACGAATTCTATGGAAAGCCCATTAGAAATCGTCCAAGGGATATGTTAAAGGAGTCCATGGGCTGCTTAGAGCTTAAGCAGTCAGATTAGGGTTTCCTAGTTGAAAACCCTAATAGCCTACATATATATAAAGGGCCCCTATGCCCCAAAAACGTGGAAAACTGATTCTCTAGGGTTTCTAGTCGTTTTTGTCAGCCTCCTTTCTTCTCCTCTTCATCCAAGTTGCATAAGGTGTTTGTGACTCCAATAGAGGTGCACCACTTGAGGCACTAAGCTATCTAAAGCCAATCAAAGCAAGGAATTGATTGCTATTGCAATATAACAATCAAAGGTAATTCTCTAAACCCTAATCCAGTTTATTATATGTTAGATCTAGGGTTTATGGCTTTGGATTCAAAGCATGTACAATAGAGAAACCTATATCCAAGCATTAGGATTTGTATGAGCACATAGGATTGTTTCTGATGCATAAAACCCATCAATAATGTCAAATGAAACATGCCCTAATTGCCGCAATTCATAAGATGCAATTATTTTGGAAGATTTTAAATTGGAAAGGAACACTTGATGTCCTTGCTTCAGCACATATAATCTATTCTCATATTTGCCTCTTGCCAATATTTCCTTTGTTACCCGATTAATTCTAAATTACAAAAGTGGATTAGAGAATAAAACATCAAGTGGAGCCTCATGAGTCAGCTTGCTAATGCTTAGGAGATTCTTGGTTATATTAGGGACAACAAGCACATTAGATAACTTGATGGTTAGAGACAGAGTTTTAGTGCCAATATGGGAAATAGAAAAAGAGTTACCATTTATAAAGATGACATGATCAGTACTGGCATAGGAAGTGGAGTCTAGGCTGGCGGAATTGGATTTCATGTGAGATGTTGCCCCAGAATCGACATACCAGTCAGGAGAATTGTTGGTGACATGACATTGAGCTTGAAAAGCTTGAGCAAGATTAGTAGTGGAAGTCGATCCTTGATTTGCAAAGGTGCTCAATTAGGGAAAGGAGTTGGCATAATGGTCATTGGTCCTACAAAACTGACAATGAGTAGGGCGACACCCCCTTCCACGACCATCATTTGGAGCACCCCTTCCTCGTCCTGAGTATCTGCCACCAGATGAGTTACCATGGGAGGAAGCGGTAGATAATGATGACGGGCGAGTGACGTTGAAAGCAACAGTAGGAACAGGTTCCATGGATCGTTTTTAGAAATAATTTATGAGATTCAGTCCAGAATACTAGGTTATGAAAACTTGGAGTCGGTTTAAGAGCACGATAGGTAGTGGAGAATATTTTAAACGAAGCTCCAAGCCTACATAAAAAACAATGGTTTTTATTTGTATCATCAACAGGGATGCCGATAGCGGCTATCTGATCACAGATGGATTAGAATTTGGCACCAAAATCTGAAACAATAGAGGATCCTTTTTGGAGTTGGTGCATGTTGTCCCAAAGAAGATGCATACGTTCTTGAGAGTCTTGTCGATAGGCAACTTGAAGAACATTCCAGACTTCATGAGCTGTGGTAAGGCCTAGGGTTTCGGCCATTACAACTTCGGTGAGAGAAGACTGAGTGATGAGAAACGCTTTCTGATCTGCTTTGAGCTAGGAGGCATACACATGGTTTGGGTTAGAAGCACCAGCATCAACATACATTAGGGGCTGTAGTATTTAGAGGTGCTACTTCGGTGCTGTTGATGTGGCCCGATAATTTTGATATGCGAGAAGGGTGAGAAGATGATTGCGCCATAGTAAGTAATTTGAGGGGGATGGTTTAACATTCATCATGTGGAGAATGGTGTTAAGAGAAAGCGAAGAATCGGAAGATGAGTTAATGCTGATCATGATGAGAAAAGAAGACCTAATCTGATACCATATAAGACTTATAATGTTCACTTTAAGTTATTTCATTGTATTCAATACTATATATAATACATAAGGTATAAAGATAACATAATAGACTATGCTAAAAAACAAAGAGACTAAATAAATACAACAAATAGCTATGATTTATTTATAATAAGGTATCATTATTTAGAAATAATGAATATATTTGTTTACATTTACTTTGATTGATTTGACTAACATTGTAAATGGTTTACTATGGTGCCTATTAGAGGTGGGCACAAAAACTGGATTGGGCTCTCGGATCCGATCTGATCTGGAAACCAGATTTGGTCAAAACCGATTTTGACCGAACCGGATCGGATTAAACCAGCCACCGGATTGAAGCTTCGGACAAGATATCGGATTTAACCCCGGATTGAGAACCGGATTCGGTTCAAACCGGATCCTAAACCAGTTTGAAACCGGTTTTTTTTTACCATTGAGCAACGGGAATTTTGAATTTTTTTTATAGCCGTTGGAAAGGGGAAAAAACGGCTAGTTTGACTTTTCTTGACTTTTTTGCCCTTCCAAACACATATAAATACAACCCATTTCCTCCATTTACTTTTTACACACATTTCTACTACTTTATACTTCTATTTTCATAATCTTCCAAGAAATGAGCTCCCGAAATTCTACCGCGGCTCAAGAGTCGGATGCAATGGTGGTTAAAATCTTACCAACCACTCGGAGTAAAGATGTGTGAGAACATTACGATTTGTATTTGTTGTCGAACGGGAAAGAAAAAGCAAGGTGCAAGCAATGCGTGATGTTTTTGGGAAAAGATGGCAATAGTACGTTGATGAGTCATACAACAAAAACGTGTCCGGTTGTAAAAGGTCAAGGCGATCCGGATCAACCAAATATTACTCCTGACAGTTCGATCTTTATTTACAACAATGATGACATTTGTGAAAGCTTTTGCAAGTTCGTCATTCAGGAGGGCTTGCCTTTCAACCACTTCGACAACCCACGATTAACAAGGATTTTGCGGGAAAAAAATGCAACCACAATATCGGCAAGTAAGTCGCACTTCTCTTAGACGTGATGCTTTAAAGTATTGGGATATAGCAAAAAAAGATATGCAATTGGGATTTTTAAATATAAAAACCAGTGTTTCTTTAACGTGATGTTTGGTCCTCCACCGGTAGTTATCCCAAATGCTATCTTGTTGTCATGACACATTGGATAGATCCCACTACTTGGGTAATGAATAAACGAGTTATTGCTTTTGAACTTTTTGTGCATCCTCAAACGGGGGCAAGATTATTTGCAATTTTAGTAAGCATTATAGAAACTTATAATTTACGCGACAAAATATTCTTTATTTCGTTTGACAATGCAAGTAATAATACCACCGCAACAAAAAAATTAATTGCAAAATATAAACCTATTTTGGATTGCTCGTTTTTTCATACTAGATGTGTTTGTCACATTATTAATCTTGCGGTACAAGATGGTTTACAAATGATAGATTCGGCGATTGAAAAATTCAAAATGTGTTAACTAGAGTTTCTGGAAAAAATTTAAGCTACAATGGAAAAATATCGAAAGTTTGCCATTTCCATAAACGTAACTCCATATAGTCCTCATTGGGATGTTGACACTAGATGTAGTTCAACATGTATGATGTTTGAAAGTTTGACATGTCAAAGAATCGCTTTACAATCATTTTACGACACAATTTCAAAAGGAAAAAACCTGGTTTCGGATTATGATTGAGATTTGATGGAAGAGTTTGTAGAAATGTTAAAAGTTTTTAAACAATCAACCACTTTTTTATCGGGCGTGTATTACCCTACAAGTCCGTTATTACTAGATGAATTATGGTCGATGTCCGCATAATTGGAGCGTTTTGAACAAAGAAGTGAAATATTTGTTTTGGTTACGAGACCAATGAGACAAAAACTAGTCAAATATTTTAAAGAAATGTCACCACTTTTTACTTGCGCCGCGGCATTAAACCCATATATCAATGTACGAGTGTAGAGGATTTGATTACCAAAATTTCTATGTCTTTAAATTTGCACAAAGATGACTCAAACTACATTCGTAACCAAATACACACTTTTCATAATACTTTTACTAATTTGTTTGACATTTATGCTACAAAGTATGAGCATATGTCAAACACTTTTGCAAGTGTAACCGACTCTACTAGTGGTGCATCGGGTAGTGGTAGGGTCGAACGAATTTTCATATCGACCTCTATAACTACCTTTTGGAGGAACAAAACAAAAGAGCACGCACATTAACCCCTAGTAGCGAACTTGGAATTTATATGGGGTCACAACTTTTTAAAATTCATGAGTGCACCACAATTTAAAATTTTGGATCTTTTGGCTTGGTGAAGAGAAAAGGAAGCACAATTTCTTATTCTCTCCGTCATGGCCCGCGATTTACTAATCGTCCAAGTTTCCACGGTAGCTTCGGAATCCGCTTTTTCTTTTAGTGGTAGAGTTTTATCAAAGTTGATGACGAATCTTACCCCGGTTGCGGTACAGGTTTGCGTTTTCTTGAAGGATTACTTGGATTCGGTGGAACGTATACAACACTTGACAACACTAGAAGACCCACTAGCACAAAACGTTGAACCGGAGATCATGGATGAAGAATATGCACAAGGCTTATCAACATCTTCGGAAGACGAAGACGATGACGATGAAGACAAAGACGAAGATGAAGAATATGGTATTGATGAGACCCTAGTTATTTGTGTGGCGGTTGAAGGATATTTTAGTGAAGGCGACACAAAATGGAAGACCACAAAAACTATTTTTATTTGACTAAATGTTATAACGCCACTTTATTATTATTATTATTATTATTATTATTATTATTATTATTATTATTATTATTATTATTAGTTAACTAGTTTAAAAACTCTTTCTAATTCGACGTTTGATGTATGTTTTAACTATTTTAATGAACCTATGTTGCATTTTGTGTTATATATGAGGTCCAAAAAATGTTTAAAAAAAAATAAAAAAAAACCAAAATCTGATCGGATTTCGGATTGGATTAAACCGATTCGGATTCGATGCTCGGAAAACCGGTCAAATCCGGTTTGAAACTGGTTCGGATTATGGGCTGCTTCGGATCGGCTGTGACCAGTGGCGGATCCACAGTGTAAGAAGGGGGTCCATGGACCCCACTTAAAATTTATTCCAGCCTCCATTTTACTAAACCAGCCCCTCAAAAATTCATCTTTTGCTGAAATTATACCTATTGGCACCCACTTGTGCTGAAAAAAACTATTTTTGTAACATTTTTAACAGAAAAAACTCCCAAAAAATCTCAAAATTTCTGTTTTTTTTCTACTTTCAAATTTTTGTTTATTTTTTATATAAAATGGACCCCAGTAATAAATTTTTCTGGATCCGCCACTGGCTGTGACGTCATCAAACCGGATCGGATCAGGTCTTTGTAATCCCCTCTATGTCTCCATCTTCTTCGATCGTTGAAGCTTTTGTTTTTAGTGGGTTTCCTTTTTGTTTTGTCGGACTAAAAAACACAATTAATAAAAGCAAACACGAAGCAGTGCAGCACCACCTTGGTAACAAAACAACAAAACAGGGTACGTTCATGACGCTTGCATACAAAACTCAAAAGATTTCTGGGATCAACACCCCACTAATCACTCACACTCACCAGCTTCAACTTCATTTCTTAGCCAACAAGTTTCCTCAAATATATAATATAATTATAAACCCACGCCAAAATTCTCATATTAACTTCACTTATCTTATGCGAACATTGTCGTCTTTCAGAATTGAGGTCATGAGGCAAAAGAGGAAACAGAGCATTGTGAACTATGGGTACGAACCCTCTGCAGACGAAGACGATGGTAGTTATGAGAAATCGGAAACTGAAAGAGCGGTTCCGGTGGAGATTTTTCGTCGGAGAAACAGGGAAAAACGCCGATTGAAGAAAAATGGCTGTAATTTACAGGATCCGTTAGTAGTATGTGGTGGCGATATCATGTTAATGATATTGAGCTTTCTCGACGCACACAGTGTGGCTTCATCACTTGTTGTTTCTTGTAGATGGCGTAGAGTCGCTTGCAGTGATACCATTTGGTCTGAAAAGGTAGACACACAAACACACTCCTTGTTCTTTACTATCTATTTTCTTTTTTGTTTCTTAAAATGTTACATATGTTTTCTTTTTTGTCCATATGATGATTTTGGTGATGGTTGGTTTGTTTTGTTTATAATGAGCTCCATAAATAGTGGTAGTCATCACTCATGTCACATAAGGAGAGCTTTTTCTGTATACGACTTGTTTGATGCATGTTCATCATCATAGAGAAGGAATTCAATCAAAGATTGCGTAAAAGACCTAATTACCCTCTACTTTCCTTGCTTATAGATCAAAGAGCTATGGGCTGACAAAGCTCATCTACCTCGTTTTGCCCAAGTTGAGGGGTTGTCAAAGTTGTCTGCTTACACCTTATCCATTCAAGATGGCAAACGAGTAAGTCTCTAAGTATATGTGGTCGTAGGCTTGTAGCATTAAAGAAGTGAGAATCAGGTCTTAGGTTCTGGTCTGTGTGGATATGACACATACCCTTTTATTTTTTAAAATATTATATTGACAACATTTTTCTCTGTTGGCTTGTGTTCTTTATTAGAGTCGAATCTTGAAGGAAGATCTATGGGATCATGTTTGGGAGTTTCACTTTAAAGAGGCACGTGTTTTTTTAATTCTGATGTTTCTTTATTAAAATGACTAAATGCAAGAAATAGCAACACCATTTTATTTGTATCTTTATAATTTTATTTGTATGTTGAAATATCTAGGTAATAACGTTGTAGTACCAATTTCTTTTTTCTTTTCTGATTAAGATATTTTACTTTGAATAATCTACCGGTTATAGCAAACGAAGATTACTTTATAAATTATAGTTAGATGATATTGATATAATTTGTTATATTTTTCAAAGTAGAATGCTTTAAAAAAATAAACATAGAATGCTATAACAAAAAGAAAATGCAAGTAGGATGCTATAATAAAGGGCTAAAAACAAGAAATAACAATGTACTTCCTCTTCCTAGGTTCATTTCTTTTATTGTAATTTGGTTTTTTCTTATTAAGGCATTGTATTTTGAAAAAACCTTCAAATTAAATGGTTTTACTTCCAACTTTAGTTCTTATTAAAGCCTTATACTTTAAAAAATATACCCAATTATACCACTTTGTAGTCTAGCCGGATGATAATATATAACCCTAAGATTTCCTCCATTATTCCAAAATCATATAATTTTATTGTTCGATTGGATTCAGGGTGTCCCAGAATACTGGCAGAATTTGGATCCATATTGGAGAGGAACAGGGCCACCAATGCATCGCTACTTCCATGAAGATGGAAGCCAAACTGCTGATGTTGATGATAAGGTATGGGGAGGCCATGAATGTTGTTACTCCATTGTTACAAGCTTCTTGGCAGATGGAAGAATTCGGGAACATTATGTAAGAATCAATAGTTGGCCACAACTGTCTATATCGAGGAGGCATGATTGGGGTTGGGAAATGTCAAATGGCCTCTATTTATACTCGAGTGTTCCCGATGCTTATAAGCCAGGTGGCACTGGTCCCTATCTTCCAGTTCATTAATTGATTTTTGTTTCTTGTTTTGTTTACCAAGTGTGTTTGGTGATAGGTTTTGAATATTTTAGATTGAATTTGCTAGTTTTTTTTTTGTTTTTTTGTTTTTGTTTTTTTTTTTTGCGTGTGCGTATGTTCAATATGTGTGTATTTGGTTTTTGGAAATTACAATGACTTTTTTTTTTGGAAGATTTCAAGTTGAAAGTTATATATTCACCCATTACCATTGATCTAGAAGATGTATTTGTTGATCTTTATAGATGGCAATTTTAGGTATTTGAGTAACATAAAGATTTTACTTAAACTATGTGCATAATAGATGTTGCAATACGATTTTACATGTCATATGTTTTATTTTGTTGATTAGTAACAATATAACTATAACTTGTCTTCATGCCATTTCATCATAATTCAATTCAAACCAACAATTACTTGTTACTACAAATTCAAAGTACTATATAATAAGAAGAAAAGGTAGATAGCTATTCTTGCATTTAGCCATATGCCATATGTTTAATTTCAAAATTAAAATATTATTTAATAGAAGATCATGTCTATGTGCTTCTTTCCTTTGTGGTTACATTTTGTAGATACTAGAAAAGTATGTACACTTTATGTAGTTTAGTATCATACATCTATCAACATCATATCATTCAATATCATTTATCTACTGTTTTTATTTAAATAAAACTAAACATAATTTTCAATTTAGTATTATAGTTCTGTATCATGATTGATTAATTTAGAAATTACTTATATCTTTTTTTTATAAATTTTATCATTATGGTTTATTGATACATGAAACATTGTTTATAAACTAACACAATGTAATTTTCATGTTAATTAATTAAAAACCACTTATTTGAAAAAAAAAAATGAATTATAATAAAAATTGTTTTTTGATATTTTTATTTAATTTGACTTATTGTTCTATATTTACAATATTTAAACTTTTATTAACTATTCACCTTGGATTTACTATAATATTTATATTAATAAATAAGTGTATTATAATCAATGTTCTAAAAAGCTAATCATGGCTCCAAGGCTCGTACTTGTCGCCAAACTTCGACAAAATGCCGCCTTAAGTCAAACATATATATAAAAATGAATTTATATATATATATATATATATATATATATATATATATATATATATATATATATATATATATATATATATGATATATAAATTGCCGCCTTAAGTTATGATTTAGACTATGATGATTACTTATATGATTTTGATACAGTTTTTGACATGATGTTCTTGAGATACATGGTTCTTGATTTTTATTATAATGATGGGTGATTTATGGTTTTAATATTGATTTTAAAATGAATTTTTTGGACCGTATTTTTTGGAAGTTTCATTCTATTTCGGTTTCTGGGTCGCACATTCCTGCATTGAATTTTCAAAAAAATATAACTTCCTCATATGAAGTCAGATTTGAACATTCCCTATATGCACGCTCTTGGTTTAATGAATACTACAACTTTGGTTTAGATTATTTTCCCTAAATAATCTTCTATTGAAAACATCTATTTATTATTGTGACAAACAATTGTCCTATTATTCTTTAATTGTTTAGCTTAATCTTACGGGTGTTATAAGTATTCATAAGGTTCTTGCTTCCCTGTAAAGAACTTTGATTTGTAAAACTGTGGAAAGTTTGTTTTTTTTTGTATCACACATGAACACATGAAGTACAATTTGGGTTTCATGGAGTACATATAGAAAAAGGAATTTATTTTACAACACTGGTTTTAAAATATATATTTTTTCCATCAGATCACTTGTGTGAAGAGAGTACTTTTATGAAGCGAGAGTGGAGAAGATTTAGGTAGACTTCAAATGGATAATAACATATTTTGTAACGATAACTAATGAAGTTATCTTTTATCATGTCTCATCGGAAACACTCCCATGGATCACTACAAACTACAAACGCATACCAATGACAAAGTCAACGACAAACCCAAGAAACAACTAGCCAAAGAAAAAGCCAAACACAAACCAAAGAAATAGATAGCCAAAGACAAACCTAAGAAACAAATAGTCAAATAAAAAGTTGAGGAACAAATCCTTGATTCCTATACCATCAAAGACACTTCTGAATCAATAAAGAGTAAGTTTCATCTTTATCAATCTTCAAATATCTGTTAATTTCTAATTATTTACTGTTTCCCTCTTGAAAATAAGTGGAGATCACGTGCTCTTGAAGCCCGAAAGAGGACTTGTATGAAGCGAGAGTGGAGAAGATTTAATCGAACGAAGAAGGTATAGTGGAAATTTATATAATGTGGTGCTATCGGACAAAGGTGTAAGTCCCCAAAATTGCTTGTGTATCAATCAGATCCAATTGATGGTGCGGAATCCCAATCAATTGGATGATGTCAGATCAATATAGAAGAGAAGGAGAAGAAGAATAAGATGAATCTATGATGTATTAATGAAATCGAGTGATGCTCCTTACAATAGATTCTCTCTCACACACACACTTTTTCTCTCTAACTTTCTCTCTCTTCTCTAGCCTTCTTCTTACCGTACACACACATGCACTCCTCTATTTATATGGTCCTCCAGCCATACACATGTGTACAGCCACACACCCTGTGTACTATCGTACACAGGGTGTGCGGCCGTACACACAAACCGCAAACACATACAACATTACATAAAAATATATTTTCCTAGAAAAGCAAAGTATAAACCATATTTTTGACCAAACAATCTCCCCCTTGGTTTATAGCTTTCTTTTCTAATTGGCCCAACAAACTCCCCCTAAAAAGTAGCTGGCTTTTTCTTGGTAATCTTCATTGGGAGCTTGGCTTCAGCATTAGTCTTCAAATTTATTCATAGCATCAAGATGAACATATGAATTTGTAATAAATGAATTCATCTTGAGCGGTTGGGTTTTTCTTCAAAATTTGACATTGAACGCACATTGGGTGAGGAGGCTTGATGTACTGATTCTTGAAAGATAGCGCCTTCAGCTTGAGAATCTTCAGAGAGAACAACGAAGAGAAATAATCTTCTGGATCACTTCAGCAGGTTCATAGATAGCAGCAAATTGATTGAGGAGGCTTCAATGCAATCTGTCACATAATCTTCAAGTACAACTTCACCATGCTTCTAGGGTTGATAGATTGAATGTCTAAAGAATAATCTTCATTTCTTGCCTCTTCAAATGCGAATTCTTCGATGCTCACGGATGAAGCCTTGGCTCAGAAGATCTTCAATACAGTCTCCACGAGCCTCATCTACGCCTGAAATCACTTTTCAAAGACAAAACAATACTAAAAGAAAAATTAGCACACAAAAAATATATTTGGATTTTTTTTATATATTTTCTGGAAAAATAAAAACAGAAACAAAAATATTTTTTGGATTTTCTGATTTTTCTGAACAAGAAATAACACTATTTTTGGATTTTTAATTTTCTGATTTTTGTTTGATTTTTGAATTATTTTTAATTCTCCTCCTAAAATTTGTGCATAGAGGAAAACTATGAACAAATTTAACAACAGTAAAATGATATCTAACTTTAAGAATGATTTGGGATCAAAATTTTTAGACAGCCTTTATCTGCTTGTCGGTACCTTCTATCTTCACGTCTTTGTCTGGTCGATCGCCGGTATTGTTGTCCACTTAAACACGAAAAATTGTGACTAAATTAGGACATACTATAAGTTACAAGACAATGTGATCCTAAGTTCCTAGATATTATATCTGATCCTAAGTTTCTAGATACTATATCTTAAGGACCATTAAGCTGACGACGACCAGGGATATTCTTGTCCACCTAAATTGAGCAGCGGGATCTATAGACAATCTTTGAGTGTTCAATTTTAATTGTACTGGAACATGTTTCCCGCTTCCAGATATGCCCCGGTAATCAAGGACTCCCAGAGTACTCCTTACATCGGATGAGCAGACCATAATTAGGAGAGAAGATAGATTCAGAGTATTATCACTTATAGTTTTAGAGGGATTGAGAAGTAGAAGGTTGCATATACTGTGTACCAGGTCGGATTGTTAGTCACGTCAAGGAGATAACATATGGCTAACAGATAAGAGGAATTTCATATATATATATATATATATATATATATATATATATATATATATATATATATAATATGCAGAGAAATAGAGCTGCATATGTTACAGTCCAGGTCGGATCTCTTCCAATCACGCAGAGGAGGTAACATATGACTAACAGACAGAAAGAAAGAAAATGATTTTCTACAGACCTAATTTATCGGAATTTACCAGTCGCCCCATCAATACCGGAATTAAATACATAATCCGCACATGGAGGAAAAGTTAAACCACGGTTCCAGATACGGGTTCAATTAATGTGACGAGTAGATTCCCATATATATATCTCCCTGCTCAACCTATCCAAGTGTCGTATTGTCAGGTTAAACGGAACTAACTACGTTAGGATTTGTCAAGTCATTTGATTTCTTATGTTCAACTCTGCCTAGTCATGTCCATTTAGAATCTTTCGTGCCTACCGACGCATCAAACCATAGCATAGACCCTTCAACTTTGGGTACGTTACGCAGACTCAGATCGCCCGTTATCACTCACTTCCCAAAACATCTCCTTCAAGCACATTCCATAACCAACATAATTTCTTTTTGTTTTTTTGATTTTCTAATTTTTTTTAAATTTTCTAATTTTTGTTTTGTTTTTATTTCTCCCCCTAAATTTGTGCATAAGAGAGAAATGAAAGTAAATGCGCAAATTTAAACTATCCTAAAACAAAAATTTGTCTTTAAAGCGAATCAGCTTAAGAAAAACTCAGGAGTATAGAGAAGAAAACTCAAAACGTAAGTCACCGATTGAATTTGCATCCAAAAGGTTTGAGAACAGCACGCGTAATCTCAGAACAGATCCGAAAATTCTTCACATCGTTAAGCACAATCCCCATGAGTGACCCCTTCCTTTCTTCCCTTCCTGCAAAGGACACATACTCTCAAACAATTTCTGAATGTTGTACAGTTGAGATATGTCCTCTATCAAGTGCCAGGAACAGCCACTACCAACAAACCGAAGTCTGATGATATGCCTCCATAGCTGCTCCGATACAGAGCGGGATCAGTTGGTCTTTGGAACCCAGTCCATTTTGAAACTGGGTCGACCTTTGTCATCCTTGCATGGTACTCTCTCCCATGACATATTCTGTTTATCACAAACAGAAAATGTAGAAATATTAGAAGCATTAGATGATTTGGGAGATTGCACCATCGGTACCCATCTGTAGTTGGGTTTGACCCATTTATTTTTTGAGCGGATGGGTGCCTCGGCAGTTGATTTTGAACTTGAAGCTGATCGTCGAGATGACTTTGATTTTGGCTTCACGGGAGCATCTCTTGGATTTGGCTTCTTGGCCGACATTCCCTTCTTGACCTTGGGAGTTGATTTCTTGGCCTTGTGGGGTTGATTTTTGGCCTTCGTGGCATTCCTGTCGCTATTTTCTGAATGTGGCCTTGAGGGGTTTCTTTTGGAGTATCTCCCTCTTGGTGTTTTTTTCCATCCATGTGCGTAGTAGGGAACGTATGTGTCCAGGTGTTCCATAGTGAAAACATGTCTTTTTCTTCACTGTGGAGTTGTTTCTTCCTGCCCCTGGTGGCGTGTCCATGCCTTGTCTCTTGTTGTTCCCACATGCACACTTGCAACAAGAACTCTGTTGTGTTGGAATTGGTGGCATGTATTTCTCAACGGCAGGTTGATCAGAAGCAGTTAAGTTCGAAGCAACAGATTCAGAGTGCAAGGAGATGTTGGTTTGTTCAATGGTGTTCTCCTTGTTTTCATCATCTGCTACTTTACCTGCACATAAAGTAGAAGCATTAGTATCGTTCAACTCAACACCCTTAGTTTCCTGTTCAACAGCTGGTTTACCGTATACCATAAATGGTTCTCAGTCAATCTCTTCCTGAGTCAAAGGTATGGATATATAGTTATGATTGGAAGGGGGAGAAACACTATCATACCCTAGACCCTTGTTTTGATTATCTTTGAATTTCAATTGATTTTCAAATAAGGACTCGACTGTCTTACTTGACGCAGTGTAATTTTTGAAACTAACATCTGTTTTTCCACACTTTATTTTCAAAGCGTCAAGTTCTTCAGTTACAGCAGCAAGTTTTTTCTTAATGTGATCATAATTTTCACACTTGTTGCTGTAATCTTCTTGGAGTTTTCGGAAATCCTTGATTTTGGTTTCTAATTGAGCTTTTAACGGTTTCTGACCTTTCCTTAGAGTACAGCCTTCATATTTAAGGTCCTCATTTTCCCTTTTTTAGCAAATCAATTTGTTCGCGAAGAAATTTAATCGTAGCTTTACAAGATGGAGTACATAAAGCTTCATTTACCGGAATTGATGTGGAACTCATTTTTTTTATATTTTTTAATTTTTTATTATTTTTTTTATTTTTTTATGTTTTTAATTGCCCATTGACTTAAAAACCGAGAAAGTCAACCTTAAAAGTCAAATTTAAAAAGTCAAACTTGAAAAGTCCAACTTAAAAGTGAAATTTAAAAAGTCAAACTTGAAAAATCAAACTTAAAAGTCAAACCGAAAAGCTAAATTTGAAAAATTAAAAGTCAAAGATTAAAGTCAAAGGTCAAATTTTAAAAGTCAAAGTCAAAATTTTAAATCAAAAGTCAAAAATTAAAAACTAAAATTTTTGGTTGAAAAAGGAATTTAAAATTAAAGGAAAATCAATTTTGGGCTGAAAATGACAAAAATGCGAAAGTAGGGGCGAATGGAGTCCTTATGAATTAAATTTCGAAGCAAGTAGACATCTAGCAAGTTTGTTGAGATGGTAAGGCGCCGGTTGTGTAGGGGTAAGACCCGGTTTCGATTCCTGGCAGCTTCAATTTCCGTTTCTATTTTTAATTAAAGGGCTGCTGTGCGAGGTTGCTGCTTGCGAGGTTAGCCAATGCGAGCCGAACACGCTGTTGAGACGAGAGCCAGGCAACTGAGGCGAGACCGAGCCGCACACTCCGAGGCATACACCGAGACCGCACATGTCTAAGGCTGCACACCAAGGCTGCTGAGCCGCACACCTTACCTTCAACAGATTCACGAAAAAAACGACGTTTTTCACCATTTTTTGCTCCAAAATTCGATCAAAAACTCGTTTTTATGAAAAATGCAAAGAAGTAACCCCCCTTATTTTTGTGAGATCTATCCAAAAACGCTATTATCTTTTCAAAATAAGATCAAATAAGTTACAGATCTAGAAAAATTGATTGATACAACCAAGCTCTGATACCAATTGTAAGTCCCTAAAATTGCTTGTGTATCAATCAGATCCAATTGATGGTGTGGAATCCCAATCAATTGGATGATGTCAGATCAATATAGAAGAGAAGGAGAAGAAGAATAAGATGAATCTATGATGTATTAATGAAATTGAGTGATGCTCCTTACGATAGATTCTCTCTCACACACACTTTTTCTCTCTAACTTTCTCACTCTTCTCTAGCCTTCTTCTTACCGTACACACACATGCACTCCTCTATTTATATGGTCCTCCAACCATACACATGTGTACAACCACACACCTTGTGTACGGCCGTACACAGGGTGTGCGGCCGTACACACGTGTACGGCCGTACACACAAACCGCAAACACATACAACATTACATAAAAATATATTTTCCTAGAAAAGCAAAGTATAAACCATATTTTTGACACAACAAAAGGAAACTAAATATGGCAGGATACCATTTCAAGGAAAAGTACTTTCTTCTAGTTAGGCATGTTGGAAGAGCTTTGATTCCATTGAAGGAAAGTGTAAAGTCCATTCAGAGAAGGATTATACAAAGATCAAGAAAGTTGGTGATGACAATTTTTCCTGTCGTTTAAAGTACGACCATCTTAAAGATGATTTCGAATTAGGGACAACCTTTGGCGTGTATGTTTAGCATTTTTGCTACATCATTTTCATAATTTCCATACGTCTTTTTAATGAATTAAGGCACTCCATGTGTTGATTACTCTGTTTTGTGTTAATGTTTACGGTACTGCACATGTAATTGGCCTCACAATCCTAACCTCTCAAGCATTCGTTTCTCTGAGTTTCATTTCTTTTGGTCCTAACAAACTAGTGTGGTTCAAGTTTCATCCTCCTTGTGAGCATTGAGACATTAGTTGGGGTAGCCGAAGCTAAAAAGATGGATACCTTCTCCTATAAGCAATGTCAAAGTTCGACATTAGAATGATCTATTCCAGATTTTGTTTGTATGTATATTCAGCGTTTTGGTTGTTTTTTACAAAAAAGTGTTAAAACTTGGCCACTTAACTTTTTGGTTTATGCTCATTTGGTCACTTAACTAAGTTTAAGTTTTAAAAGGTCGCCTAACATTTAATTTATTTCTGAAATTGTCATTATGACTGGGCATAACCTGCTAACTTGGCGTACATAGTCCCATATTGCAATATACATAGAATAAGGGTTAAGGTCGAATTTGGCCACTTAACTTTATGGTTTGTGTTCATTTGGTCACTTAACTAAGTTTAAGTTTTAAAATGTCACCTAATTTTTTTTTCCGAAATGGTCACTATGACCGGGCATAACCAGTTACCACTTGTTGACTTGGCTTACACTGTCCCATATGGCAATATACATATATTAAGGGTTATGGTCGAATTTGATCACTTGTAACAACCCCATATGGCAATATACATATATTAAGGGTTATGGTCGAATTTTTCACTTGTAACAACCCGTCATTCTCAATTCAATAAGAATCTAAAACTACATTTCAATCCTTATGAAGTAATACATCCTCTATTACCTCAAAGGCATATTTATAAGCTAATAATTAAATTATAGCTTGAGTATTAAGTGAAGTATGATATTATAACTTAATATAGGTGGATAGCTTAAAGTTTAAATCAATAAAATAGACCCCAGAGGGAGTTCACGACCAAAGAAACCCACTCCAAATGAGTTTACGGACAAGTTTAAGCGAAAACAAGGGTTCACGGCCAAGCATGACCGTGAACACCTCTTAATGGGCCAAAAACCCCATTAGAAGTCCATTAGTGGACCGTAAACACCAAGGCCCAATGCCACTTGAACCGTAAACACCCCTTATATATATGTTCACCCGTAAATCAATTCATTTCTCCACTTTTCAACCGTGAACCACTCCCAAATTGCTCTCAACTACCATCCGTGAACTCTCCCAATCTTCAAAGATTTTACAAAGATCTTCATATTTCCATCATGAACATTCAAGCCCACCTTCAAATCTTCATAATTTCTCAAGATCCAACCGTGAACTCATTTATCTAACCATAAACCCATTTTTGCCAACCAAAAACACTTTGCAACATTTGCCAAATAATTCCAGTTAATTTTGTAAGTATCCCTTGCATAATCAATTTACTATTTAACTCATTATTTGAATTAATATATTATTAATTTAAATACAACGTTGAGTATAATTATTTTTAGGATAACATTATTTGTGCGTACGCTAGTCCAAGGATCATTTCTACGACTCGATATTCAAACTCAAACGCACATACTGTTGGATTAGTGTCTAAGTCCATAACTATTTTGGTATGTACTTGACCCGATGGTGCATGGTCCTTTTGGGTTGCCTTCACCAAAGCAACTTAATAGGATGAATTATGGAGAGAAAGGATTAAATATGATTTATTAATATATTATGAATAATATATTAAAGGAGAAATCATATTGTCTAATTAATATTAGTCAAGAGTTAATTAGTAATTAGTTTTGTGACTAAAAGAGATTAATTAAACTTAAGAGACTGGAATTGTAATTATAAGATAATTGCAATTTGGGCCATGGATTGCCTTATATTAAGGAGTGGACGAATTCTATGGGGAAGCCCATAAGAAAATCGTCCAAGGCCTTAAGGAAAGGGATCCATGGGTTGCTTAGGGCTTAAGCATCCAAATTAGGGTTTCCTTATTAGATAACCATAATTGCCTCCTATATATATAGATCCCTTATGACCCAAAAACGTGGCTAAGGAATCTTTTAGGGTTTCACACGTTTTAGGGCAGCCTCCATCCTCTCTCCTCTTCATCCTCTTGCTTATGGTGTTTGTGAGCCATTAGAGGAGTGACATTTGTGACTCTAAGCTTTCTAAAGTCAATACAAGGAGGATTTGGGATTGTTATTGCTATATAACAATCAACGTAACATCTTAAACCCATTCTTATGTTAATATGATTACTTGTATGCTAGAATTAGGGTTTATAGTCTTGGATAACTTGCATGTACAATAGAGAAACCTAGATCCAAGCATTAGGGTTTGTTTGAGCACATAGGATGTTCTTATAGCCAAAACCCATCAGTGGTATCAGAGACTTGATTGGTTTCTATTGTATTGATGCCTTGTTTGGTTGTTCAAGCTTAAAAAATCAAATTTTTGTGTTTCTGGGGGCTGAACTCGCCGAGTCCATAGATGAACTCGCCGAGTCCATGCCTGACTCGATGAGTCGGCTAGTCAGAAGGTGGGAAAACCGGGATTTCTTGTTGTTTTTGCTTAAGGATAGTTGCCTTATCACATTAGATCAATATTAATCCGATTTTTTGATATATATGAGTGTAATGTTGATTTAATTGAAGATATTTATCAATTAATAAAATATTTGTTTCCTTATGTGATAATTGATTAATTATTTTGATTAAATTGGTAAATTGTTTTGCAAGAAATCATTAAATAAATCAAATATGGATAATTATGTGATTAATTGTTAATTTAGATTATTTGTTATTTGATCTTTGTGTTATGAAATGTTTCATATTTTCCCCTTTAGGTTTTATAGTTTAAATTTGATCTCAAAAGTTTTGTTGTTTTGAAATTTAAATAGTTAAAACCCTAATGTTTTGAAAAAAGGTTTCAAAACTTGCCCTCAAGTTTTGGAATTTAAATTTTGATTAATTATTTAATTTTGATGTATATTTAAATTCTAAACCCTAATGTTTTGAAATGTTTCAAAACTTGCCCTCAAGTTTTGGAATTTAAAAGTTGACTAAAAGTTTAATTATGAATGTTAAATTCTAAAACCCTAGTATTGTTTTGAAAAGTTCAAATCACACCCTTATGGTTTTATTAATTAATTAAGGCGTATAATTAAAAGAGGTTTAATAAATCCATAAAATTTTAGGTTTACAATTTAATTAAATTAAAAGTATAATTGTTAAATTAGACCACCTAGTATTTTAAAAGTGTAAAATACACCCTATATTATATATAACATTAAAAGTCTAACATTATGTATGAGTAAAAGTCAGTCTTACCGTTAGTAGGCCTCATTCACGAAGCTAGTCTATAAGGGGTGTTTAAGGAAATTGCCTATAAAATGGCGATTGAATGGGTATCCACTCTTACCCACCGCACTCTTGACTAGTGGAGGGTCGTTAGCCGAATGGGTAGGATAGGACAAAACCTTCCATTATAAGTATAATGATATACAAAAGTAACTAAATGTTTTACAAATTCCCAATCTTAGTTACTTAGGCAAAAGTGAATTGATGCAATTCCATGAAATTACACTTTGTGCCCTTGCGAAGACGTTAGTGGAGCGTGTGTGGTTTACCAGCACACTAAATGGTTCTAAGCAAAGGTAGCAAAGGGTGACTTAATGTTTGTCATAGTTCGGTGGAGCGTGTGTGGTTTACCGGCACATCGAATAGGTGACTGTAACATATGAGGGCACCATGTAAGTTTGCATGGTTATTCACACCCGCTTTGTGATCCTCGACATCCCAGTCACAAACAAGAGGGGCATATCGAGATTTAAACATGCCAATGAAATGTTCAATGAATCTCAAAGGATCTAGGAGTTTTCATAGATTTAAAACATAAATTTCTTTTTCGTTTTCATGGTGGAAATTAGTGAATCGTCATTCACTTACCTTCAAATGTTCTGCAATTTGGGTTACGGCATCCCTCTCCCGAGTTGTAGAATATTGTGTTGGGTCCTAGCCTTAGTATTTCATTTGGGTGATTTACTAAGGACTCAATCAATCAACTAACTTGAATTTGTTTTCTCCCATTTTGTAGATGTCAAAGTTCGACAACTATGGTCTTCCCAAATCCCGTGGAACAAGCTTTCCACATGAAGATGATATTCCACGATTCGATCGAGGAACAAGAAATCATGCTTCACTTCCTCCACCTCCTCCAATTATTCTCCCTAACTGTAACAACTCGAAGTTGTTCATCGCCGAAAACCCATTCTACCCGTATAACTCGTCGGAAATCGAAATGTCCCGTTATCATTTTTGGGCTTAGTTATCTAAAATAATATGTTTATTATCATTCAATGAGGGCCCAGATCAATTAGGAACTCATAAAATTAGCCCAAAACATTTATTTCTTAAGTTTTAGAAATATCCTCGTCGGGTGACGAAAACTCAATCGGGTGCGACCCAAAGCATCGTTTAAGGCCGGTATCGGGTAGAATTCCTCCGTGTCCAAGTTTTAGGGACTATATAAACATGTTCTAGCACTCATTTGAAGCTTTTTCCTTCTCTCTCCACTCTCTCTCTAACCTCTCTCCTAAATCCCAAGATTAAGTGTCCAAAACTCAAATTTAAGGCTTCAAATCCTTAAGGTACCTTCCTAGCCTTAATCTATAGCATGTTTAGCTTCCAAATTAGACACTTAATCAAGAAATTGGACAAAGTAGGTGAGTTTACGGCCCAGGAGGCAGCCTACGCCGTAAACACCATTTTAATGAGTTTTTAGCCCTTAAACTCCTTCCTTAACCCATTTGGACTTTAGATATGGCTAAAGGACTTCAAGATATGGACTTAGAACATGTAAATCTATGATTTTGAGGACTTTGAAGGAGTTTACGGCCAAGGCATAAGCTTGGGCCGTAAACTCATGTTAATGGTGTTTTTCATGTCTTTAAACCCTTCCAAATCACCCCTACAGCTTAGATATGAATTATAGGACCTTGATTCTTGCATTTGGACACTTGAAACATTAATTTTGAGGGACTTAGATGAGTTTACGGCCAAGGAGAGTTCTTGGGCCGTAAACTCCACAAAACTTGGCATAAATCTCATTCCAAGGTGTTAGAAAGCCATCCAACACCACCAAAAGCCTTGGAATAAATCAAGGGACCAACCAAAAATACTTTGAGGGCCTAAAACACAACATTTGTGGGGTTTCTAAGAGTTTACGGCCAAGACCTGTTCTTGGGCTGTAAACTCCAAAACTTTTGGTGTTAGAATGCAAACTACACACCCCTAAGGCCCTTAGATGAATTTTAGAAGTCCTTTCATGCATGTTCTAGGCCTTGAAACACTTTGGAACACCACACACAAGAGTTTATGGCCATGAAGGGGGTTTCATGGGCCGTAAACTCCATAAATCCCCCAAAAATCTCATACAAACTCATGTTAGGCCTTGGATTAATTTTACCAATCACATGTGATTTGTTCTAGCACCATTTAGCACCATTTCCTTGAGTAATTAGGAGTTTACGGCCAGGAGCCTATGCTAGGCCGTAAACTCCCATAAATTAATCATTTTGGTGATTTTAATCCATTCCATGCATTTAGATCAAGGCCTAAAATCATTTTCCCATGTCCATATAAGCCATTTAAGCCATTTAAACACCCAAAACCACACCCACATGAGTTTACGGCCGTAAACTCATGTATGTGTGTGTTTTGTGGTTGTAAACTCATGTAAAAGTTTACTCATGGGGAGTAAACTCAAGTCCCAAGTCCCTAGTGTCATTTCTCATCCTTAAACGCCACCCGGGTCCCTCCAAACACTCGTATTGGAGTGTTTTCGCGACTAGAAGCAATTGTCCCTATCCAACAATCAATCTAAATCCTAATTAGATACAAATGTGTATCTTTACATTATAATTAGGAATCTCGTGTGTTTGCAAGCCCCGGATCGACTCTTAGCATCCAAACCGTCTCATATCTCGTCCGGTGAGTTCATACCCCTACGCCTTTTTCACTGTTTTTAACTGTTTTCAGGGGGGAATACAAGCAAACCAAAACTGTTTTCAAATTATAACTTTTATGTATTTCAAATAATATCTGGCAATCTTATAAACTCTTTTACTCCTTATGTACTATGTTGAGCATAAGGAATGATTTGTCAATTACAACTAAATGGATTTTAGTTAAGAAAATAACTAATCTAATCAAATTATTATAGGAATAATTTGGGGTTCTATGTTTCTCTTTATATCATGTACTGATATCTGTATTAAGTTATTAGATAAACTATGTCTGATTCAGTTTATCTCCGTATCATTCAAATGTTTTGCCAGATAATTTCATTGTATGTATCTATTTTTCACTGTATCATGTCTTAAAGCCTATGTATGTTTGTTATCGTATGAGAATCCTGTGAATAGTTTAATACTAGTTTGTGAGATAGTCACTACCCTTTTATGGATGATCAAGTAAATCCTCTCCGGAGTGTAACCAGAGTCTCCAGGAGGGAGAGCGAAGAGTTTGTGAATAGATCTATTCGGGACTGACAATCCCACACCCTAACTGCTAGCTACAGTTAGGCGGGCACGCCTGGGGTGACAAATTCTGGATATCATTTGACGTCTGACTAACGTCAAGGAGGTCTCGTTGTCATATCAGTATGGTTACCCGACTCACAATACGTATTAATATAAACTTATTCACAGCTGGGATTTGTTTAGAATCTATATCTCGTTCGGGATGGTAATCCCATGGTCTTGTAATCTATATCTTGTTCGGGATGGTAATCCCATGGTTTTATGTCTATATCTCATTCGGGATGATAATCCCATGATCTTGTGTCTATATTTCGTTCGGGATGGCAATCCCATGGTTTTGAAACTATATCTTATACGGGATGATAATCCCATGATTTTATCAAGTTATCTTATATCTAGATTCGGGATAGTGATCCCATGGTTTATCAAACTATTTATATCCACTTTCGGGATAGTAACCCCATGATTATTATCGAATTATCTTATAACTGGTTCGGGATGTAGTCCCAAGGTTTTCAAAATACTTTCTATTTACAGTTCGTCTAAATTATAGTTTTGAATATTAAACTATACTATGTGTTATCAAATCAATCTTACAATTAGGAAAATATGGGATTTTCCTGGGGTTAACTTATAACTGTAACAGAACTGTGATGAAAGATAACTTAACTACTTTACATAAGAAAATATGGGATTTTCTTGGATATCAAATCTTTTCAGAAAACTAAAGGAAATCGATACATTTTCACAAAACAAAACCGCTTATGAACTCACCAGCTTTATGCTGATTTTCAAACCGCTTGTATTCTCAGGTCCAAGTTAGACAGGTACCCGGCGATATCTTTTGGTGAAGACGGAGTGCTCTGAAGACTCGTCTCTTTTGTTCATATGATATATGTATAACTTTGTACAATTTACTTTTGAACCAAATGTAAACTTTCATATATATATGTAATGTAATGGTTGTTTACTGTGATTACTATGTACATTGGATTTGATACACAACATGGAGTCAACCCCGGGAACGTTTCCGCCTTTGGTTTTCGGGGTGTGACAGATTGGTATCAGAGCCCTTGTTTATTGTGAACAGAGTATACCAAACCTTACATGGTATAAAACTATAAACATTAAGGGGCCTAAGTGCTCTGAAATAAAAGTATCCTACAAGATATAAGTATTTTCAAAAGTATTTAAGTATGCCGAGCCGTCGAAATCCGTAACTATAAGTAGAACAAAACATAAGTAAATGGGTGTTGTACACTGCGGTTAAACCTGGGCAGTTATGTAGTCGTGTCTAGGGTCAATATAGCCTGGCCAACTATATTCATTCGAGACACTGCCAACATGTGCTTGGGAGTGACTGTGGCATGCGGCATACCTAAAACTTACCCAATATCCCAAACAACAAATCGTCGCTGCAGTAAGCCATGAAATACTATGGGAGTATTTCTCGAGCCGATCCTTTGTAGAAATTCTCGTATACGCGTTATTCTTTGATCATTCCTCTAGCCAAAAAATGTTCTATTTTTATAACTCCTTTCTGCTTTATCGCTTTGTATGATGCTATATTTTCCATGATGAGATATCTCCTGTCCCATATCTCTTGATTCAATTCAGAGGACTTATGATCCTCTCTTTCCTGATCTTGTTAGATCACGATGCCTCCAAGAAAGAGACCCAACTCAACGAACAACAACAATCCTCCTCTTCAACTTGATCTTGCATCGCTTCAGACAGTTCTGACTGCTGCAATGGTAGCAGCCATGTTGCAAATGAACTCTAGAAATTCAGGAGGTGATCCCCAACACCAAAACCTAGAAGATAGCCAGGGACACCAATAAGGGGGTTCCTATAAAGACTTCATGAACGCAAAACCGACATTCTTTGATGGCACAGGGGGTGTCATTGCCTTAACCCGATGGTTCAAGAGAATCGAATCAATCTTTGAAATATGTGGCTGTTCGGAGTCTGATAGAGTCAAGTTTGCCACCTGTACTTTCCTAGACAAAGCCCTGACTTGGTGGAATGGCCGAGTCAAATCCTTAACTTTACCTGTAGCCAACGCTATGGGTTGGGAAGCTATGAAGGAGCTTCTTCTCGCAGAGTATTGCCCTCGGGGCGAACTTCAGAAACTAGAACATGAACTTTGGAACCTTAAGATGAAGGGTTCCGACATAGCTGCTTATACCTCAAGATTTGACGATCTGGCGTTACTTTGTCCGGGAATGGTTACCCCGGAAAGTAAAAAGATAGAGAGATTCATCTGGGGGTTGACCCAGCCAACAAAGGGAAATGTCTTGGCCGCGAAGCCAGACACTTATGACAGTGCCAAGTGCCTTGTGAAAATCCTGATAGATCACGGAGACAACTCCAATGAAGAAGCTACTACCCCCGAGCCAGTCACTAGTGGAGGCGGAAGTAAAAGGAAATCCTGGAACAAGCGTAAGGCCCAGAGTACGCAAGGGTCTTCTAAGAAACAGCAAACGGTAGCAGTCCATGCTGCTACTGCCCCTGTTGCTGTTTCAGCTGTAGGTTCCACAGCCCAAACTCCCGCCAGTGGATACACTGGTACCCTTCCTTGGTGTGGTAAGTGCAACTACCACCACCGCATTCCTGGACCATGTCGCGAAAGGATCTGCGACAACTGTGGCAGTAAGGGCCATCTTGCGCGAACCTGTAGAAAACCAGCGAAACCAACGAACCAATCATTTGGAGTGGGAATCAGTCCGGCCTGCTACAATTGTGGTGAAGCTGGACATTTCAAAAGGAATTGTCCCAAGACAGCTACAACCACAAATCCCTCTGCTGCTGCAGGTATATCTCTCTTTGATAATTCTTATACTTGCAACTCTTTTCGATTTTGGTACAAAAGGGAAACATGTTATCTATCTATTCGAACAACTTCTACACTCAATCCTTCGCATGTAATCGAAATGTATACCGTCGAGACGACTAACTAGTGAGATAGAGAACACTAACTTCGTATCTATAGATTGAATCCTCGGTCCGGAGAACTATTCTATTCCATTCGATTTATAAAGGGGGAAACTTTCTATGAAAATACTCTGATGCTATGTTTAACATGAAATGACCGATTCTCATGATATTCGGCATCAAACTCTCGTATCATTCTATGCTTTAGAAATCAAAAGTTTTCCCAATGTGAATTACCACGCATCCCTCGTTTCTGTGATTATTGAGAAACGGGGAGTTAGCAGCCTTTCCCTCTAAATGTCTATCCCGAAGGACTCCCGGAAGTTTCTTTCGAACATCTAGTTTAGTCTCACATCAAACCTTTCGAGATCTTCATAGAGATCGATTCTGTAACCTTCAAGTTTCGGATGCCCTTAGAGCTTGGTAATATCTATCTAGACCATCACGTCTCGAATCCATAGAAACGTCTGCCCAACGAAACCCTAGTGATTCCTTGAGGAAACTGAAGTCGTTCAGGGTTGGAACTTCCACGAGAGAGCAGATTGATATCGTAAATTGAGAGAGAGTCAAGATACGAAACCAAGACATGTTCCGATAATGAGAATTCGTTAGAACGCCCAATAGAGACCTGATTCCACTCGAGAAAGTGAAGATCCAAAGAAACAAATCCATTCGTGTTTCATTCCAATCCATGATCTGTATCTTATTCTTTGAATTTCGGGACGAAATTCCCTCTAACGGGGGGATAATGTAACAACCCGAAGTTGTTCATCGCCGAAAACCCATTCTACCCGTATAACTCGTCGGAAATCGAAATGTCCCGTTATCATTTTTGGGCTTAGTTATCTAAAATAATATGTTTATTATCATTCAATGAGGGCCCAGATCAATTAGGAACTCATAAAATTAGCCCAAAACATTTATTTCTTAAGTTTTAGAAATATCCTCGTCGGGTGACGAAAACTCAATCGGGTGCGACCCAAAGCATCGTTTAAGGCCGGTATCGGGTAGAATTCCTCCGTGTCCAAGTTTTAGGGACTATATAAACATGTTCTAGCACTCATTTGAAGCTTTTTCCTTCTCTCTCCACTCTCTCTCTAACCTCTCTCCTAAATCCCAAGATTAAGTGTCCAAAACTCAAATTTAAGGCTTCAAATCCTTAAGGTACCTTCCTAGCCTTAATCTATAGCATGTTTAGCTTCCAAATTAGACACTTAATCAAGAAATTGGACAAAGTAGGTGAGTTTACGGCCCAGGAGGCAGCCTAGGCCGTAAACACCATTTTGATGAGTTTTTAGCCCTTAAACTCCTTCCTTAACCCATTTGGACTTTAGATATGGCTAAGGGACTTCAAGATATGGACTTAGAACATGTAAATCTATGATTTTGAGGACTTTGAAGGAGTTTACGGCCAAGGCATAAGCTTGGGCCGTAAACTCATGTTAATGGTGTTTTTCATGTCTTTAAACCCTTCCAAATCACCCCTACAGCTTAGATATGAATTATAGGACCTTGATTCTTGCATTTGGACACTTGAAACATTAATTTTGAGGGACTTAGATGAGTTTACGGCCAAGGAGAGTTCTTGGGCCGTAAACTCCACAAAACTTGGCATAAATCTCATTCCAAGGTGTTAGAAAGCCATCCAACACCACCAAAAGCCTTGGAATCAATCAAGGGACCAACCAAAAATACTTTGAGGGCCTAAAACACAACATTTGTGGGGTTTCTAAGAGTTTACGGCCAAGACCTGTTCTTGGGCCGTAAACTCCAAAACTTTTGGTGTTAGAATGCAAACTACACACCCCTAAGGCCCTTAGATGAATTTTAGAAGTCCTTTCATGCATGTTCTAGGCCTTGAAACACTTTGGAACACCACACACAAGAGTTTACGGCCATGAAGGGGGTTTCATGGGCCGTAAACTCCATAAATCCCCCAAAAATCTCATACAAACTCATGTTAGGCCTTGGATTAATTTTACCAATCACATGTGATTTGTTCTAGCACCATTTAGCACCATTTCCTTGAGTAATTAGGAGTTTACGGATAGGAGCCTATGCTAGGCCGTAAACTCCCATAAATTAATCATTTTGGTGATTTTAATCCATTCCATGCATTTAGATCAAGGCCTAAAATCATTTTCCCATGTCCATATAAGCCATTTAAGCCATTTAAACACCCAAAACCACACCCACATGAGTTTACGGCCGTAAACTCATGTATGTGTGTGTTTTGTGGTTGTAAACTCATGTAAAAGTTTACTCATGGGGAGTAAACTCAAGTCCCAAGTCCCTAGTGTCATTTCTCATCCTTAAACGCCACCCGGGTCCCTCCAAACACTCGTATTGGAGTGTTTTCGCGACTAGAAGCAATTGTCCCTATCCAACAATCAATCTAAATCCTAATTAGATACAAATGTGTATCTTTACATTATAATTAGGAATCTCGTGTGTTTGCAAGCCCCGGATCGACTCTTAGCATCCAAACCGTCTCATATCTCGTCCGGTGAGTTCATACCCCTACGCCTTTTTCACTGTTTTTAACTGTTTTCAGGGGGGGAATACAAGCAAACCAAAACTGTTTTCAAATTATAACTTTTATGTATTTCAAATAATATCTGGCAATCTTATAAACTCTTTTACTCCTTATGTACTATGTTGAGCATAAGGAATGATTTGTCAATTACAACTAAATGGATTTTAGTTAAGAAAATAACTAATCTAATCAAATTATTATGGGAATAATTTGGGGTTCTATTTTTCTCTTTATATCATGTACTGATATCTGTATTAAGTTATTAGATAAACTATGTCTGATTCAGTTTATCTCAGTATCATTCAAATTTTTTGCCAGATAATTTCATTGTATGTATCTATTTTTCACTGTATCATGTCTTAAAGCCTATGTATGTTTGTTATCGTATGAGAATCCTGTGAATAGTTTAATACTAGTTTGTGAGATAGTCACTACCCTTTTATGGATGATCAAGTAAATCCTCTCCGGAAGTGTAACCAGAGTCTCCTGGAGGGAGAGCGAAGAGTTTGTGAATAGATCTATTCGGGACTGACAATCCCACACCCTAACTGCTAGCTATAGTTAGGCGGGCACGCCTGGGGTGACAAATTCTGGATATCATTCGACGTCTGACTAACGTCAAGGAGGTCTCGTTGTCATATCAGTATGGTTACCCGACTCACAATACGTATTAATATAAACTTATTCACAGCTAGGATTTGTTTAGAATCTATATCTCGTTCGGGATGGTAATCCCATGGTCTTGTAATCTATATCTTATTCGGGATGGTAATCCCATGGTTTTATGTCTATATCTCGTTCGGGATGATAATCCCATGATCTTGTGTCTATATTTTGTTCGGGATGGCAATCCCATGGTTTTGAAACTAAATCTTATACGGGATGATAATCCCATGATTTTATCAAGTTATCTTATATCTAGATTCGGGATAGTGATCCCATGGTTTATCAAACTATTTATATCCACTTTCGGGATAGTGACCCCATGATTATTATCGAATTATCTTATAACTGGTTCGGGATGTAGTCCCAAGGTTTTCAAAATACTTTCTATTTACAGTTCGTCTAAATTATAGTTTTGAATATTAAACTATACTATGTGTTATCAAATCAATCTTACAATTAGGAAAGTATGGGATTTTCCTGGGGTTAACTTATAACTGTAATAGAACTGTGATGAAAGATAACTTAACTACTTTACATAAGAAAATATGGGATTTTCTTGGATATCAAATCTTTTCAGAAAACTAAAGGAAATCGATACATTTTCACAAAACAAAACCGCTTATGAACTCACCAGCTTTATGCTGATTTTCAAACCGCTTGTATTCTCAGGTCCAAGTTAGACAGGTACCCGGCGATATCTTTTGGTGAAGACGGAGTGCTCTGAAGACTCGTCTCTTTTGTTCATATGATATATGTATAACTTTGTACAATTTACTTTTGAACCAAATGTAAACTTTCATATATATGTAATGTAATGGTTGTTTACTGTGATTACTATGTACATTGGATTTGATACACAACATGGAGTCAACCCCGGGAACGTTTCCGCCTTTGGTTTTCGGGGTGTGACACTAACCCACAAGTTCAAAGGCTTGAAAAGTTCAAGATCACTCATGCCCTTTTGGCAAGTAAACATAAAGAAGGAAAGCCGGTGTGTGCACACGTCCTAGGGATGAAGTCACACATTGATAGGTTAAGAATGTTGAGATCCGTTATCTGTGAGGAAATAGCTGTTGATTGAGTTCTTCAGTCACTTCCTAACTCATATAGTGAGTTCGTAAGAGAGTACTATATGATGAACCGCGACGTGACCCTTATAGATATCACCTATATGCTTATTGCTGCTGAATCAGAAATGTTTTGGCGCAATGGAAAAGAAAAGTTGATTGGTGAATCTGCCTTCAAGACCTCTATTGATATAGACAATGGCAACGAAAGACATGCTATGATCGAAAAGTTTGATCATAAGAGAAAGGCAATGTCTGAAGTAGTTCCATGTCATGTTCCAAAAGAGTCAATTTGCTTTTATTAAGAGAAAGGGCATTGGAGACGAAGCTTCCCCATTTACCTAAGAGATCTAAGAGATGGGAGAGTCGAAACGTATGGCTCTAATATAGGTAAAATCTATTAACTAACTCTTTTAAGCTTCTATTCTAGATTCTTAATACATAATGTGATAAGATTACAATTGATGTTTTGTAGGATCGAAGAAAAGAAAGGAAGCTTAAGGGAAGAAGTGAGCATAATCTAACCGTGAAGGAATGGATTTCGATCGCATTTCTCGAAGATTAGATTCTTGAGCTACTACTTAGAGTTAGGATTAGATTGCTAAGAAAGATGTATTAGCATAGTTTTTCAATAAATTGCATTGTAAGGAAAAAAAATTCCGCAATAAAATAAATTTTGATTTTATATTATTTATTTATCCTTGCAATAGCGTATATGAAAAATTGATGTTTGAATGTTTCTATTATTAGCAATAATGGATTTGGTTCTTATTATGTTATTTATGGAAAGTCGATAATTTACCAAATAGGGAGAGTTTCTCATCGCCCAAGTTTCAATTGGACAGAAACTTGGAATCATGCAACTTGGTCGCACGATGAATGAGAAATTTCATATTTGGAAATTAGACTAATTCATTGACAAAGTGTCAAGTGAAGGACTTGGAGATCGAATACACAAAGTTGCGTGTTGGTCAAGTCCACCATAAGAGTAACAAAGATGTTCGTCATGATTTACTAAAGCTTTAGTAAATATGATTATACTTACAAGATTAAGTGTAATTCTGAATTGATTGAAAAGTTTAAATCAATAGCAGAACGAATAAGAAGAATCAAGTAGGTAGAAAGATAAAAGTTTCTCCACTCTAAGAAGAAGGGAGAGTACCTTTTTATGCTTTATAGGTATTAATGATTAAGAACCATATCTCAATTGATCCTCTAAGAGAGTCAGTACAATTGTATGTTTAAGAAGAGGAATCAAGAATTGAAGAAATGGTTAAATCAAGAGGTAAATCATACTTCGTTCCAAAACAAGTCTTAGAGTTAAGATTGCGACATTGAGTGATAAGTATTAAGAAGGTTTATAGCATTCATCAAATGTGGACAAGTTGTGATGTCTTGGATAAGACAAAGACCAACTAGGACCAATTTATGAAGTGTTTTGATAAAAGCTACACTAACTCTTGAATATTTGTTTGTCAAGAAATGGTGATTGAAAAGAGAATCTTATATGTCAAGGAGTCAGTAGGAGTCTTAATGGTCTTGAAAGGTTTCAAGAACAAATCAAATAAACCTTATCGATCATCACTAGCACACGAGTTGAGGTTTACAACCTATCGTGTTGACATTATTCTGTTTTTGTGTTGTTCCAATTGAGTTAGTTATGCATGTGAGCCCTATGAGTTCTCATTTGAATGCATAAAAGGCAAGGATCTTGATCAATGGAAAGTACATTGATAGGAAAGGGTGAGCTGCTTAACTACTTGGAAGACATGGTGGGCAGCTGTGCTACCATAAAGGCAAGAAATCGAGATCAAGAAAGTTCGATCCATATGAGTTTGAATTTGTCGTAAACTTTGGTTTTGACAAATTCACATGGATAGGAACAAATACACCGTTTAAATCTAAGTGTCATAAGATTTCCTCCTTCATGAAAATGATTATGAGGAAATACTTTCACTAAGAAAGATTTTAAGAAGATAGTGATTGTAAAATTGCATTCTCGAATTCGATTATGGTTACGGTATCCCTTTCCATAATTTGAATTGTGAGGTTTGGCAATTGTTTAGACACACATATGAACTATCTAAGGCAAATGTGTATAAGTTCAAAAAGCCTTGATAAAAGATTATCAAAGCACTAAGTATTAGAAACATGAACTTAAGAAATTCAATAAGCATTGTTTTTCTGAAAGTTAAGCTGTTTCTGAATACATGTCAAAGCTAGTGTGAGCATAAGTGTTATGTTTATAATAATCATCATGATAGTGGGAGCATAAATGTTATGATTGTATGATTATTAAGGAAAGTATTGCAAGTTGGCAATATTAATTATAGAAAACAAGAGTTATTCTTTGCAAAGTTGTAAGGATGGAATAGTTGTTTTGCTATAATTAAGGGAGAGAATATTATGTTTCATTTCAAATCTAAAGGCTTAGGTTTTGGAATGTTAATAAAATATAGTCAAAGGTACATAGTGTGTTCTTAAAATTTCGATTATGATTACGACATTCCTCTTCACAATTCGATTTTTGAGAACATAGCAAATAAAACATTATGCGTCGTGTCACATATGCTTCGGGTATAGGATCGATTGAAAATGCTTTAATGTTTGACCATTCTAAAATTTTCCAAATGTCTAGAGCATTTAGAGGGAAAAGGGACTAGAATCGGTTTTGACTAATATAATTAAACAACTATCAAAGGACAATCCAAAGTTCGCCGAGGATTGGTCGCTTGTGAGTAGTTGGAAGTATAGTATTGGAAAATATGGAAATGTTTCCATATTGGATGGACCATATCGACATTATTATGAATAGATAAGATTCTATTAAGAATAAGTTGTCATATGGAAAATATGGAAACGTGTCCATATTGGGAATTGAATATTGAAAATATATGTCTAGATTAGAAACTTTTATGCAAAAGGATGTTCAAAGGAAAGTAATTTGAGTGAGAGACATCATATCTAAGGAATTGTATTGTAACAATCTCCGATAGAGGACTTTGTAATATCATTGGCAATAGTCTTTGTGACTTTGGTGCAGTGATATCACGAAAGGATCATTGCATAAAATGTTAGAATCTAGAATAATCCATAAGTAGCAAGAACTTGATATTCTTTCACTTATGGAAAAAGGATTTGGAATTGTGAAATGAGAATGATTGGGAATGTGCTCAATTTGGTCTATTTCACAAAGTAAGAACCATAGGTAAACATTGTGTGCATGCTAGGAGCATGGGACACGTGTAATAATTCAAGTAAGAAGTTGATTACCCGAAACGACAAATAATGAGTAATCGATATGGTGATAAATATAAGGTGTTTTATTTATGCTCAAAGGTTTGAGGCCATATGGGATTAGTATTATTCTTGTGTTTCACTTTGCATGTTTTGACTTCCTGAATAATTTCATTGGTTTAGAACAGTCAAATTATTCGAACGGGCCACAGTTGTTCATATGTTGGAAGTAGGTATGAATGAAGACTGTCATGAATTGGTGTGTGGATTGTCTAAAGTGTATTAGACATAAGCAAATGTTTGTTGCAACGTTCATGAGTGCTTATGAATATGATTTGAGCATTGGATTAAACCCACGCTCACTTGGATCACTCCATGAATTGTATCACAAGTGATTGGTGAGACGATAACATCTTATATTCTTGAAACCGAGATGTGTGAGTTGTATCTTGCGAATCAGTTGCACATTGATAATATGTAAACGCACCAGTAACTTGGTGTTATAAAACATATTGTTGTGTGTGATTCGGTGAGTGAGTACAAGCAAGCATAGAATCAAAGTTTATCTGTTCCTTTTATCCAAAGTAGGATAACAGCGATATCTTTGGGCCCCTCGATGATTTAGTGATGACAAATGTAAATGCTCGGCCGGGCTAGGGCTAATTTGATTTGTTCAATTAGTCAGTCGTCATAAATCAGAAGTCGAGAAATAGTACAAAGGAGAATGATTAGAAATCATGTCTTATACGATATCTAGAATGGAGGAATATATGATCCCTTATCTAAGGACACGCGTATCTGATAGGATCAGAGTTGACAGCGGCTTTGGAAAGCTACGATTGCAGATCAGGATCTGAAGTCATACGCAGAATAGTTATTAGACTTATCTAAGTGGGAGACTGTTGGATTAGTGTCTAAGTCCATAACTATTTTGGTATGTACTTGACCCGATGGTGCATGGTCCTTTTGGGTTGCCTTCACCAAAGCAACTTGATAGGATGAATTATGGAGAGAAAGGATTAAATATGATTTATTAATATATTATGAATAATATATTAAAGGAGAAATCATATGGTTTAATTAATATTAGTCAAGAATTAATTAGTAATTAGTTTTGTGACTAAAAGAGATTAATTAAACTTAAGGGACTGGAATTGTAATTATAAGATAATTGCAATTTGGGCCATGGATTGCCTTATATTAAGGAGTGGATGAATTCTATGGGGAAGCCCATAAGGAAATCGTCCAAGGCCTTAAGGAAAGGGATCCATGGGTTGCTTAGGGCTTAAGCATCCAAATTAGGGTTTCCTTATTAGATAACCCTAATTGCCTCCTATATATATAGATCCCTTATGACCCAAAAACATGGCTAAGCAATCTTCTAGGGTTTCACACGTTTTAGGGCAGCCTCCATCCTCTCTCCTCTTCATCCTCTTGCTTATGGTGTTTGTGAGCCATTAGAGGAGTGACATTTGTGACTCTAAGCTTTCTAAAGTCAATACAAGGAGGATTTGGGATTGTTATTGCTATATAACAATCAAGGTAACATTTTAAACCCATTCTTATTAATATGATTACTTGTATGCTAGAATTAGGGTTTATAGTCTTGGATAACTTGCATGTACAATAGAGAAACCTAGATCCAAGCATTAGGGTTTGTATGAGCACATAGGATGTTCTTATAGCCAAAACCCATCACATACGAGGTGAGTTCATACCCCTACATTTCAGTGTTTTTAATATTTTTAGGGTGAGGGGGAGGGGGGGGGGAATACAAGTAAAACACAAGGACGTTTGTGTTTATTCAAACATTCTTAAATAGTTTTAAAACCTTTGCAATTCTTTCAAACTGAGTATTCGCTACATTTCTTAAAAATATTTCATCTATTTTTAAGGGCTAATGTCATAAAAACTCTCAAGTTTTCAGGGTTTTGTTGGTTTTGCCCAAAGTTGAATTTTATGTTTGTTTTTACCCTAACATTTTCTAAAAAAATGTTCGTTTTACCCTTTTACCGGTAATAATAGGTTACCATTATATTAACTTTGCAAAAAAAAAAACCCTTAAGTTTATAGTTTTTTATGTTTTTATCCTTAAGTTTATATTTTTTTTACACTTTTACCCTTTGTATTTTTTTCATATTATTTGTATTCATGCAGAAAAATTATATTTATATACGAAAAAACTTTAATTAAATATTGTATTTACATTTTTTTAATGTTATTTCTTCATATATATATATATATATATATATATATATATATATATATATATATATATATATGTGTGTGTGTGTGTGTGTGTGTATGTGTGCGTATGAGTTTTTTTTTATTGGATAAACCATTTAAGATGTAAAAAAACACAAATTAATATGTTTTTAGAACTACAAGTACATATTTTTATGTATTTAAAAATATATATATCAATAAAAAAACTTGTTGAATCATAAACATGTTTATATAAGTATATACATATATTTATAGAAGTGTAAATATGTAATTTGATATATGTTTTTTGTAAGTATAAATATATTTTTAGAAATATAGGTACATATTAATATATAAAAATGTAAAAATATGTATTTATACTTCTAAAAACTATATCTATAAAATACGTATTTATATGTAACGACCAAAAACTTCAACCAAATTAAAACATTTTAATTCATTCAGAAACCATTACGATCATACATCTTGTTTTCAAAATAGTTTAAACATTAGAGTATTCCCCCAGAACCAAATCACATAAATCATAGAAACATGAGGAGCGGTACGATCACGCCTTCGCCTTGCCACGATCTCCTGAAGCACCTGGAACAATAAACCACAACTATAAGCCCGAAAGCTTAGTGAGTTCCCCCAAAGTACCCATATACACATAACATACGCATACAACAAAGAACAACATACTTCGGGTCCAATCAACCTTCCAGTTGGAATAACCCCCGACCCTCAACCGTCGGGTTGGAATGCCTACATAACTCGAGCCCAATCATCCTACCGGGATGGAATACTCTCGGCCCACAACCATCAGGTTGGAATGCCCAAACACCTATACGTACAACAATAGCTACTATGGGTCCAATCATCCCTTAAGATGGAATACCCCAGGTCCCTCAACCATCGGGTTGGAATGCCAACATACTATGAGTCCAATCATCCTACTGGGATGGAATACTCCTGGCCCACAACCATCGGGTTGGAATGCCTCACTTCATATACATACAGTAACTACTACTACTACTACTACTATTACTATTACTATGGGTCCAATCATCCCTCGGGATGGAATACCCCAGGCCCCTCAACCGTCGGGTTGGAATGCCAACATACTATGAGTCCAATCATCCTACCTGGATGGAATACTCCTGGCCCACAACCATCGGGTTAGAATGCCAATCTACACTAGCAGACATGCACACATAACAGACAACCACATAACGCTCTATAGAACCAACACACTAGGGCCCTATCATCCTACCGGGATGGAATACCCTCTGCTACTACTCAACATACATAACCTGTAGGTAACCTCCTGCTAGTGTACATAAGGCAAGACCCACTACCGGTCTATAAATAATCACTACCCAACTACTAGGGCGCTGATCCAACAAAACTAGCTGTCATAAAACTATCCATTTCTCTAGGATACTAAGCTAACAAAGCATATTCTCATAACACTATCCTGTCTACCAGGATACTAGCAAGCATATCATCGCATAACATAACAGGCTCTAACAACAATTTAAAGGGCCTACCTTGGTGCCTTAGACTCTTGAGTACAGTGAGGAAAACTCACCTTGCAATTGCCGGAATCCTGCAACTCTCTAACTGCTGACTCGCCGGGAATCCCAACTATCATATGAAAACCATCACATAAGAAACCATCACAACTTTCTAGACCAAGGGCCCACAACACTCATTAAGTCCATCATCCTCTTATTGGGCCAAGACCCAACGTCAATCCTCATGCAAAGCCCAATATTGGCCCAATTTACTAAATTGGGCCCACCTTACCAAATGGCCTAGACTCGAGGTCCATAATAATTATTGGGTCTAAATTACTCCATCCAAAATGCTTAGTCACGGTCCAAGCCCCTCTATCCCAATAACAGCCCAATCACTTAAGGCCCAAAATCAAAACCCAATAGAGGGAGTACGCGGGGGGTACTCCTCTTGGTACGCTGGGCGTACTCCTCTTGGTACGATGGGCGTACATTGATGCTCACGGATTGGAGTCGGGACACAGACCCACTACGCTGGGCGTACATCCATTTACTCGCTGAACTAAAATCCCACATAAGTCCTTAATGGCTTAAGCTCTTAAGCCCAAACTTCAGATCCATAGACCAAATATACCTAGGATTCATAAAGTCTCAAACTTTATTCATTGGGACGTCCATAAAGCTCTTAACCCAAGATCTTAATCCATTAAGACCTACTTATATCACACATGAGACAACCACAGCCATTGGGACCTCATTTTTCTCACTCAAGATCTCTCCTAAGCTTTGAAAGGAAAACTAATCTCAACCAACTCGCATCATGCATCACTTGGGGCTTTTGGGACAAGAATGGTGTCCAAAACTTCATAACACATAGATCTACACAATATGATTGTCAAGCAAGAGACTTTATACCTCAAAAGAGCTCCAGAAGATGATGCCTTTCCAGATCTACGAGCTCCAGCCACCCCACTCCTTCTTTGACAACTTCTTCTTTCTTCTTCTAGGCTCTCTTTTGCCAAACCAAGCTCTCCAAGGTCAAATATCCACAACAATGGAAGAAGAACGGCTACTTAGGGTTTATGAGGGTAAGAGGGCAGATATGGAGGCTGGGGTTGGAACCATAATGTTCCTTATATAGTGGCTGACCCTAAAATTAAGGTTTCTGGACACTGGACGTACGCTGGGCGTATGTCGAGGGACCCCGCGTTTCATTAATTCCATTACGCTGGGCGTAACCCAGCCTTATGTTGGGCGTACCCACGCGTGTCCCTTGCATGCATGCCCTTACTTTGTCAACTTTTTCCAGCAAGTGCCATAAGTGACAATATCTTCAAAGTGCCATAGCTCCTTTATTCTAAGTCTGTTTTCAACGAACTTTATATCCACGAAAAGGTGGCGAGAAGCCCTACGCTTCTAGCAACACACCCAAACCCGAAACCTCCTCGAATAAAACCCATTGCCCATAAAGACCGAAACGCCCTTACTCTTGATCTCGGCGAACCATAAATAACTACTCTTAGAACGGGGCTTTACATTATAAGTAGAAAAATATTATTTATCTTTTTAAATGGTATAACCTTGCAAACACACACACACACACACACACAAATATATATATATATATATATATATATATATATATATATATATATATATATAATTAAAAAATATAAATACAATATTTAATTAATCATTTTTTCGTATATAAATATGATTTTTCTGCATGATTACATATATTATGAAAAAATACTTAGGGTAAAAGTATAAAAAAAAGTATAAACTTAAGGGTAAAAACGCAAAAAAAAGGGTAAGCTTAAGGGTTTTTTGTGAATTTAATATAATGGTAACTTGGAAAACCTATTATCACCGGTAAAAGGGTAAAACCGAACATTTTTTCGAAAATGTTAGGGTAAAAACGGATATAAAGTTCAACTTTGGGCAAAACGGACAAAACCTTGAAAACTTGAGGGTTTTTATGACATTAACCCTATTTTTAACCATTTTTTAATATGTCGAGCATAAGGGTATTTGCTTTCATATAATTGAATTGCAAATGTTTTGATTTCACTAGAGAACATTATAGTTAAACTATAATCGGTATAATTTGAGATTCTCTACACTATTTTGCTAAGTACAACACACGAAACAAGAATATGAAATCAAAACTATAATAGGTATAGTTTGGGACTCCCAAACTATACTAAATATAGTTTATTATGATTGTTTTGTAAAGTCTATTTATATAATCATTTGTATAGATACGTAGTAGTTATCTTGTCTGGATGTTTTTAAAAGATTATATCATATAAACTTACATCTAACACAAGTATGAGAAATTGGTATGAAAAAGTCCATTTCTAGCTTTCGCTCCTTTCTAAAGATATTTACCGGTAACTAGTAAAATATAACTTTGTAAAGCTTATTTTTACCTTTTTGGAGTATTTAACTCAAATTAACTTTATGAGTTTAAAACCATATATCTTTAGTCAAAACTCACAAAATGATGCCATAAACTAGTTAGGACCATTTTTGCTAGAAAAACCCATTTTTTCATATAATGCTAGATTTTTGAGTTTTCTGTTTGTGTAAATGTTCTAAAAACTAGTAATACTCATATTTCATTCAAATAATACTTATTATTCAACATACGGATGAAACCTGCAAACATTTGTGTTATAAACCAAACCTTACTTGTATTCCCCCCCCCCCCCCCCCCCATAAAACATGAAACTCTAAAAAATATGAGGGTATGAACTCACCTTGAGTGTGGTTGTGGTTAGATAAGGAGGTGATGGTGAAGATCTTCAAGACTAGAGCACTTGAAGGTGGTTGAAGAACTCTCTGAAGGTGGTATTATCCTATGAGTTTTATCACATGATAATGTGTGTAAATGAGATTAATCTAGTATGAAAGTGTATAGAAACACTAGATTAACAAGGAATACTTACCAAAAATCCTCAGAACCAACTTGAAGAATTAATCCTTGTGAGGTTTGTACTTGTTTCTTGAGAGAAAAGTGAAGAAGTTTGAAGATGGTGGGGGGTTTGGGGGTTCTCGGCCGAAGTTAAAGAGGGGGAGGGTGAAGTTATGTTTGCATTGTTATTTGATGGATAAAGGCATTGTTATATGCTGGGTAATACTTCTTATTGGGAACAGATGTATCTATCACGTCACAAGTCACATCCTTTTTCTTTTCCTTCCAACCGAAAACTCCACTAGCCCACCTAAATCACATGGTGATTCAGTCCAGTGTCATTGAGATCATAGAGTTTTTGGTCCCCAACCGAGAACTCTAAAAGCGAGATCATAGAGTTTTTGGTCCTAAACCGAAAACTCTATCAGCAAGGTATAAACCCAAAATTCATGTCCTAATCAGTTGACTTTCATTGACTGGTTTGACTTTTGCTGACTTGTTGACATTGATTGACCCAGAACTGCCAGTTGTCACATTATAAATGTCGACAGCTTCCTTATTGTTGAGAGACAAACGAACGAGAAACACTAGTTCCTTTTGTTTTGTTTTGGTTCTGATGGACTATGTATTAAACTAGTTAAACATTACCCTTGTAATTTTTATATTTTATGCCATGTCAATAAATCATCCTGTCATTTTATAAGGAAACCTGTTATGTGGGTTTTATTGAAAGGTTAATGATAATGTAAGGGTTTTTCCTAATGTAAATCAAAACCATGCATAAAGAAAAATTGCATGTCCTCGAATCCAAATCATATGTTCTCAAAATCCATAAGAAAAAACATCCATTGCTTAGAAGCCTCAAACACTCTATTATCCAAATCCAAATACAATGGTGGCGACGATGTTTTCTATGAGAAGGGATCTGACGACATATTAAAGATTTGGAGGCAATTTCCTAATCACACACGCACACAATCATTTGTTCTTGAATCACACACTTAGTTTTTTTTGGGTTTGCTCATTAACACATACACACACAGAAAACCGATTTTCTAGGTTTGCTCTTCAAGAACAATCGAATTTTTGGGTGGGGGTGGGTGGGTTTTCATTTTTTTGTATTTTTAAAATTAAAATAAAAAAATAATTTTTTTTTAAATTAGAAGGGCATGTTTGTCATTTCATATAGGGTATAGACCAAAACTATAAAAAAAATGACAACAATAGGAACCAAAACCATACAAGTTATCTAAAATTGGACCAACAATACACCATCAAACTTTTTTTTGGATCAAAACCATATAATTTTGACAACCAACAATTTTATAAAATTAAAATAATGTAGATTTATGGGGAATTCAATATTCTTTTCTGTTACTCCATGCTCCATCTTCTTCAATAGTTGAAGCCTTTGTTTTTAGTGGGTTTCCTTTTTGTTTTGTCCGACTAAAAAAGAATTAATTAAAGCAAACACCAAACAGTGCATCACCACCTTGCTAACAAAACAACAAAACAAGGTACGTTTAACCATGGTCGATCCGTTAATTTTGAAGGTCCTGTGCAAATCGAAATAAATGGGCCTATATATATAAAAGAGGTGGTAAATTATCTAAAAAGTAAAGTTTAATTAATTAAAAAAGAACAAATGAATTGAGGGGATAAATATGTATTTCGAAAAACTAATTTTGTAAAGAAATTGGACAGTGTGATAGATTGTAAATTATGAAGCATAAATGAAGGGCTGAAAATGTAACGTGAGTAAAAATCTATTTAAATTAAGCATCAATGGAAGTCAAAAAACTATTGTATGGAGGAATCGAACCTACATGTGAAAAGAAATAGAAAAGGAGGAGCATCATAGAGTGTTCAAACCAGCTGAACCAAATAGATTTTACGATTAAAATAGAATAATATAAATATATTAATTATCAAATATTAAATTAGATAATTTCGCAAAATTCCAGGCCCTATTTTTTTCGGTGCCCTGTGCGACTACACACCCTCAGGGTCTGCCCTGCGTTTAACTGCTTGAAAGTGCAGTCCGTAAGTTAGAGTTCCCTTAACATATCGTAGAATTCGTTTAATTGCTTGAAAGTGATCAATAGTTGGAGCATGCAAGAAGTGACTAACTTGATTAACAACAAATGACAAGTCTGGAAGAGTAATAGTGATGTATTGCAGGGCACCAACTAATGATCGATATGTAGTAGGATCCGAAAATGGAGAGCCAGTAGAGACAAGTGAGTCAGAAGTGGCTAAAGGCGTAGAAACTGACTTTGAGTCAAGTAGGTCTGCTCTAAGTAGAATATCATGAGCATACTTGGCTTGTGTAAAAAATAAACCTGTGTAGGATACTTCAAGACCCAAAAAATAATTCAAAGCTCAAAGATCCTTAACTATAAATTCAGAGTGTAATTTGGAGATGAATTTACGAATGACGCAGGCTGTCCCGAAGAAAATGCATACGTTCTTGAGAGTCGTGTCGATAGGCAACTTGAAGAACATTCCAGACTTCGTGAGTTGTGGTAAGGCCTATGATTCAGCCATTGCAGCTTCGGTGAGAGAAGATTGAATGATGAGAAAAACTTTCTGGTCTGCTTTGAGCTAGGAGGCGTACACATGGTTTGGGGTAGAAACACCAGCAACAACATACATCAAGGTCTACAGTTTTTGGAGGTGCGACTTCGGTGTCGTTGATGTGGCCCGTTAATTTTGATATGTGAGAAGGGTGAGAAGATGATTGTGCCATAGTAAGTAATTTGTGGGGATAGTTTGACAGAGTTTTTTGCAAAATGGGTTGAAAATAGAAACCCTTTGTAAAAATGGGTTCATTCTTATTTGATTTGCAAAAATGGTTTTTTTTTTGTGGCCCCACATAAAAAACAAACGTATTAATATATAATTTTACATTTTGGTCCCTTCAACTTTCATAATAATCCCACAACTTATATATTATTTAATTTTTATATCTTTAATTTTTTAAGTTTATATTTTAATCTTTATTACATATAATATATAAGTTTATTATTCAAATTACATAATCGGAATTTATGTAAATATCAAATATTTCTTTTATATATATATATATATATATATATATATATATATATATATATATATATATATATATATATATATATATATATTATGTCAAATTATTTGTAGAAAAAAACAAAACTCATTGAATTGTCATTATTTATCTGGAAAGTAGATGTCTTAATTATCACTATCTACATATAAAAGTAAAAGTGTGAATTGTCACGTTCATCTGAAAATAAGTAAGTAAAAATTAAAAAAATAATTATAACTTTGTTTACCTTTAATTCATTTTCTGATGTATATATTGAATTCATCAGTTTAGTTTCCATCATCATTTTCATAAACCATAGTTCTCACAAATTTGAAATCCCAGCTTTTCTTCTTTAATTCTTCAGTCGCGTTTGTGACTTCATACACGAATTTTTCTTCGCAACTAAATTGTAAGGTACATAATCTTGTCTAAATTTCAAATATCTAACGTGAAACATTATATATAATACGATAATTTATATATTTTATCTTATTGTTTATTTTGCAATTACAAATAATGTGGCCTGCGAATACTAGTCTTGTAGATCTTCTTAACAATTATGGAGTACACAGCCAGTTAAACCTATTGATTTTGTCACCAACCCCTCTGAGGTACAATTTTATTTACCTAATGGTGCTAGATGTGAGAAAGATAATGACTTTGGATTTGATGAACCCAACTCCCAATTTAGTGAAGATAGTGTTAATGAATCATTAAGTGATGTTGGGGATGAGTCTGACGATAATGTCAATGAAACTCCGATTGTGAGTAACCATCCAGTTATGAACTTTATGAATGATATTGGAGACGAAGGAGACGATGACATAGTAGATATTCAAGACAAAATTCATTTAGATTTTTGGAATGAATCTGAAAACAAAATAAGGTTAGGAATGTTGTTTGAAAATAAGGATCAGGTAAAAAAAGGCAGTAAGACTTTGGTTGATATAGCAAAATAGAGAGTTTAAGGTATGTGAAAGTAAAAGTAGTTTTTGGATAGCAAAGTGTAAAAGTCTTGGCGGTGAAGAAGGAAGTTCTAATACTGACCCATATACACTGAAGTGTGCATTATATGTTCGTGCAATGAAAAAGAAAAATCATCATATGTGGAAGATCACACGTTAGGTGGATGCATATAATTGTTTTGGATCTTGTAGAGGCAATGACAACAGAAGTCTAAACTCTGCAACTATAGCCTTCTATATCATCCACTCAATTGAAAAAGATATTGCTTATCCATTGAAACATATACAGGCAGATATTAAAAATATTCTAAATGTTGATGTTTCTTATTGGAAGGAATGGCATGGTACGAGGAAAGCCATAGAGAACATTTATGGAGCTTAGGAAAGTAACTTTGCAAAGTTACCCAAGTACATTGCAACTTTGCAAACTTCAAATCCTAATACTGTCGTGAAATGGTTTCATAATCCAAATGGCTCATCACATGTGGCAACATTTAAGTATATTTTTTTTGGCTTTTGGACCTGCAATTAATGCATTTCATCTATGCCGACCTGTTATTTCCATTGATGCTTGTCATTTGAGAGGTTCGTAAAAGGGTAAAATGCTTATTGTTGTTACAAAAGATGCCAACAATAATATATTACCAGTTTCTTATGCCATTGTTGATGAGGAAACTACACACAGTTGGAGTTGGTTTTTGTATCAGTTCAGACATTTTGTTGCTCAAGACAGACAATTGTCTGTTATTTCAGACTGACATCAAGGAATAATTCACGCAATGGAAAATCTAGAGGAATGGAAAGAGCCAGTGGGATACCATCGATTTTGTCTTCGACACATCAGAAGCAATCTCATGAAAAAGTACAAGAGCGTGAGGCTTAAATCATTTTGTTGGGATATTGGAAGCACCACACAAAAAAGAAAGTTTGTGAAGTATAAGAAACAAATCAAAGCAATCAATCATGAAGCCTGGCAGTATTTAGACCAAATTGATAAAAGTCAATGGTATCTTTTTTATGATGAAAATCGTCGATGAGGGTCGTTAACGACAAATATATCCAAGAGTATGAATAATGCGCTACGAGGAGCAAGACAACTACCTTTTAGGGCGTGTATTGATCTTACATTCAATAGAACTGTGTAACATTTTAGAAAACATAGTGATGCTGCAATGAATTGCAATACACCTCTACCATCACGTATGTGGCCCCTCTTTCGTAAACGTGACACTTCTGCACAAAGTCATACTTTAACTGAGTTCAACTATAATGAAGGTGTCTATAGACTTGTCACCAAGTTACTAGTAAATGAAAACGGAGGAAATACCCACACTGTCAGTTATTATCAACATACATGCACATGTGATAAGTGGCAGATGGAAAGATTCCCTTGTTCACATGCTCTTGCAGTTTGTCGTTTTAGAGGGGATAACCATTTTTCCATTATCAATCATGTTTACACAACTATGACGTACAAGCAACAATATAATGACGGGTTTTCACCACTTTCTCATGCTGATTATTGGTTAGAGGCTAACTGGAGTATTCAAGCAGATAACTCAAAATGTGTTGTCGGTCGAGGTCGGAGGCGTGCAAATCGATTTCGTAACGAGATGGATGTTCACCATCCTGCTGAACCTCGTAAATGTGGACTATGCCATCATCTGGTCATAACACGAGAAATTTTTCAAATTCTCAACCAAGATTCAATGCGATGTGAACAATGTAACTTTTATTATTCTTGTAATTTTATGTTTAATTTAGTTGTTAGTTCATGTTTAATTTCTTTTGTAGTTGTGTCTTTAATTATCTTGTAATTTCGTAATTTCATAACATGTAATATATTCGATATTGGTATCAATTAGAATGTGTTTATTAAAACTTTCTAATGGTGTAAATCGCAATAACATAATAGAGATATTTCACTTGTATGTTTTTAATATATACAAATTTACATTTGTTGTAAAAAAGCTTAAAAAATAAATGTTTTATTAGAAAAGATATAAAATAAATATAACACATAAGTCATAGGGTTATTATGAAAGTTGAAGAGCCCAAAATGTAAATGTACATATTAATATGTTGATTTTTATGTGAGGACACAAAAAAGAAACCCATTTTTGAAAATGAAATAAAAATCAACCCATTTTTACAAAAGGTTTCTATTTTCAACCCAATTTTGCAAAAAAAAACTCTAGTTTGAAGAGAAAGAGAAGAATGAAAGATGAGTTGACACCGGTCATGGTGAGAAAAGCAGACCTAATCTGATACCATATAAGGCTTATAATGTTCACATTAAGAGATTTCATTGTATTTCAATACTATATCATGAGCATACTTTGCTAGTGTCAAAAATAAACCATCATCTGTGTAGGATACTTCAAGACCCAAAAAATAATTCAAAGCTCAAAGATCCTTAACTACAAATTCAGAGTGTAATTTGGAGATGAATTTACAAATGACGCAGGCTGTCCCGAAGAAAATGCATACGTTCTTGAGAGTCGCGTCGATAGGCAACTTGAGGAACATTCCAGACTTCGTGAGCTGTGGTAAGGCCTAGGTTTCGGCCATTGTAGCTTCGGTGAGAGAAGATTGAATGATGAGAAACACTTTCTGATCTGCTTTGAGCTAGGAGGCATACACATGGTTTGGGGTAGAAACACCAGCAACAACATACATCAGGGTCTACAGTTTTTGGAGGTGCGACTTGGGTGTCGTTGATGTGGCCCGATAATTTTGATATGTGAGAAGGGTGAGAAGATGATTGTGCCATAGTAAGTAATTTGTGGGGGATAGTTTGACAGAGTTTTTTTGCAAAAATGGGTTGAAAATAGAAACCCTTTGTAAAAATGGGTTCATTCTTATTTGATTTGCAAAAATGGTTTTTTTTTGTGGCCCCACATAAAAAACAAACGTATTAATATATAATTTTACATTTTGGTCCCTTTAACTTTCATAATAATCCCACAACTTATATATTATTTAATTTTTATATCTTTAATTTTTTAAGTTTATATTTTAATCTTTATTACATATAATATATAAGTTTATTATTCAAATTACATAATCGGAATTTATGTAAATATCAAATATTTCTTATATATATATATATATATATATATATATATATATATATATATATATATATATATATATATATATATATATATATATATATATATATTATGTCAAATTATTTGTAGAAAAAAACAAAACTCATTGAATTGTCATTATTTATCTGGAAAGTATATGTCTTAATTGTCACTATCTACATATAAAAGTAAAAGTGTGAATTGTCACGTTCATCTGAAAATAAGTAAGTAAAAATTAAAAAAATAATTATAACTTTGTTTACCTTTAATTCATTTTCTGATGTATATATTGAATTCATCAGTTTAGTTTCCATCATCATTTTCATAAACCATAGTTCTCACAAATTTGAAATCCCAGCTTTTCTTCTTTAATTCTTCAGTCGCGTTTGTGACTTCATACACGAATTTTTCTTCGCAACTAAATTGTAAGGTACATAATCTTGTCTAAATTTCAAATATCTAACGTGAAACATTATATATAATACGATAATTTATATATTTTATCTTATTGTTTATTTTGCAATTACAAATAATGTGGCCTGCGAATACTAGTCTTGTAGATCTTCTTAACAATTATGGAGTACACAGCCAGTTAAACCTATTGATTTTGTCACCAACCCCTCTGAGGTACAATTTTATTTACCTAATGGTGCTAGATGTGAGAAAGATAATGACTTTGGATTTGATGAACCCAACTCCCAATTTAGTGAAGATAGTGTTAATGAATCATTAAGTGATGTTGGGGATGAGTCTGACGATAATGTCAATGAAACTCCGATTGTGAGTAACCATCCAGTTATGAACTTTATGAATGATATTGGAGACGAAGGAGACGATGACATAGTAGATATTCAAGACAAAATTCATTTAGATTTTTGGAATGAATCTGAAAACAAAATAAGGTTAGGAATGTTGTTTGAAAATAAGGGTCAGGTAAAAAAAGGCAGTAAGACTTTGGTTGATATAGCAAAATAGAGAGTTTAAGGTATGTGAAAGTAAAAGTAGTTTTTGGATAGCAAAGTGTAAAAGTCTTGGCGGTGAAGAAGGAAGTTCTAATACTGACCCATATACACTGAAGTGTGCATTATATGTTCGTGCAATGAAAAAGAAAAATCATCATATGTGGAAGATCACACGTTAGGTGGATGCATATAATTGTTTTGGATCTTGTAGAGGCAATGACAACAGAAGTCTAAACTCTGCAACTATAGCCTTCTATATCATCCACTCAATTGAAAAAGATATTGCTTATCCATTGAAACATATACAGGCAGATATTAAAAATATTCTAAATGTTGATGTTTCTTATTGGAAGGCATGGCATGGTACGAGGAAAGCCATAGAGAACATTTATGGAGCTTAGGAAAGTAACTTTGCAAAGTTACCCAAGTACATTGCAACTTTGCAAACTTCAAATCCTAATACTGTCGTGAAATGGTTTCATAATCCAAATGGCTCATCACATGTGGCAACATTTAAGTATATTTTTTTCGGCTTTTGGACCTGCAATTAATGCATTTCATCTATGTCGACCTGTTATTTCCATTGATGCTTGTCATTTGAGAGGTTCGTAAAAGGGTAAAATGCTTATTGTTGTTACAAAAGATGCCAACAATAATATATTACCGGTTTCTTATGCCATTGTTGATGAGGAAACTACACACAGTTGGAGTTGGTTTTTGTATCAGTTCAGACATTTTGTTGCTCAAGACAGACAATTGTCTGTTATTTCAGACTGACATCAAGGAATAATTCACGCAATGGAAAATCTAGAGGAATGGAAAGAGCCAGTGGGATACCATCGATTTTGTCTTCGACACATCAGAAGCAATCTCATGAAAAAGTACAAGAGCGTGAGGCTTAAATCATTTTGTTGGGATATTGGAAGCACCACACAAAAAAGAAAGTTTGTGAAGTATAAGAAACAAATCAAAGCAATCAATCTTGAAGCCTGGCAGTATTTAGACCAAATTGATAAAAGTCAATGGTATCTTTTTTATGATGAAAATCGTCGATGAGGGTCGTTAACGACAAATATATCCAAGAGTATGAATAATGCGCTACAAGGAGCAAGACAACTACCTTTTAGGGCGTGTATTGATCTTACATTCAATAGAACTATGTAACATTTTAGAAAACATAGTGATGCTGCAATGAATTGCAATACACCTCTACCATCACGTATGTGGCCTCTCTTTCGTAAACGTGACACTTCTGCACAAAGTCATACTTTAACTGAGTTCAACTATAATGAAGGTGTCTATAGACTTGTCACCAAGTTACTAGTAAATGAAAACGGAGGAAATACCCACACTGTCAGTTATTATCAACATACATGCACATGTGGTAAGTGGCAGATGGAAAGATTACCTTGTTCACATGCTCTTGCAGTTTGTCGTTTTAGAGGGGATAACCATTTTTCCATTATCAATCATGTTTACACAACTATGACGTACAAGCAACAATATAATGACGGGTTTTCACCACTTTCTCATGCTGATTATTGGTTAGAGGCTAACTGGAGTATTCAAGCAGATAACTCAAAATGTGTTGTCGGTCGAGGTCGGAGGCGTGAAAATCGATTTCGTAACGAGATGGATGTTCACCATCCTACTGAACCTCGTAAATGTGGACTATGCCATCAACCTGGTCATAACACGAGAAATTTTTCAAATTCTCAACCAAGATTCAATGCGATGTGAACAATGTAACTTTTATTATTCTTGTAATTTTATGTTTAATTTAGTTGTTAGTTCATGTTTAATTTCTTTTGTAGTTGTGTCTTTAATTATCTTGTAATTTCGTAATTTCATAACATGTAATATATTCGATATTGGTATCAATTAGAATGTGTTTATTAAAACTTTCTAATGGTGTAAATCGCAATAACATAATAGAGATATTTCACTTGTATGTTTTTAATATATACAAATTTACATTTGTTGTAAAAAAGCTTAAAAAATAAATGTTTTATTAGAAAAGATATAAAATAAATATAACACATAAGTCATAGGGTTATTATGAAAGTTGAAGAGCCCAAAATGTAAATGTACATATTAATATGTTGATTTTTATGTGAGGACACAAAAAAGAAACCCATTTTTGAAAATGAAATAAAAATCAACCCATTTTTACAAAAGGTTTCTATTTTCAACCCAATTTTGCAAAAAAAAACTCTAGTTTGAAGAGAAAGAGAAGAATGAAAGATGAGTTGACACCGGTCATGGTGAGAAAAGAAGACCTAATCTGATACCATATAAGGCTTATAATGTTCACATTAAGAGATTTCATTGTATTTCAATACTATATCATGAGCATACTTGGCTAGTGTCAAAAATAAACCATCATTTGTGTAGGATACTTCAAGACCCAAAAAATAATTCAAAGCTCAAAGATCCTTAACTACAAATTCAGAGTGTAATTTGGAGATGAATTTACAAATGACGCAGGCTGTCCCGAAGAAAATGCATACGTTCTTGAGAGTCGCGTCGATAGGCAACTTGAGGAACATTCCAGACTTCGTGAGTTGTGGTAAGGCCTAGGTTTCGGCCATTGCAGCTTCGGTGAGAGAAGATTGAATGATGAGAAACACTTTCTGATCTGCTTTGAGCTAGGAGGCATACACATGGTTTGGGGTAGAAACACCAGCAGCAACATACATCAGGGTCTACAGTTTTTGGAGGTGCGACTTGGGTGTCGTTGATCTGGCCCGTTAATTTTGATATGTGAGAAGGGTGAGAAGATGATTGTGCCATAGTAAGTAATTTGTGGGGGATAGTTTGACAGAGTTTTTTGCAAAAATGGGTTGAAAATAGAAACCCTTTGTAAAAATGGGTTCATTCTTATTTGATTTGCAAAAATGGTTTTTTTTTGTGGCCCCACATAAAAAACAAACGTATTAATATATAATTTTACATTTTGGTCCCTTTAACTTTCATAATAATCCCACAACTTATATATTATTTAATTTTTATATCTTTAATTTTTTAAGTTTATATTTTAATCTTTATTACATATAATATATAAGTTTATTATTCAAATTACATAATCGGAATTTATGTAAATATCAAATATTTCTTATATATATATATATATATATATATATATATATATATATATATATATATATATATATATATATATATATATAATGTCAAATTATTTGTAGAAAAAAACAAAACTCATTGAATTGTCATTATTTATCTGGAAAGTATATGTCTTAATTGTCACTATCTACATATAAAAGTAAAAGTGTGAATTGTCACGTTCATCTGAAAATAAGTAAGTAAAAATTAAAAAAATAATTATAACTTTGTTTACCTTTAATTCATTTTCTGATGTATATATTGAATTCATCAGTTTAGTTTCCATCATCATTTTCATAAACCATAGTTCTCACAAATTTGAAATCCCAGCTTTTCTTCTTTAATTCTTCAGTCGCGTTTGTGACTTCATACACGAATTTTTCTTCGCAACTAAATTGTAAGGTACATAATCTTGTCTAAATTTCAAATATCTAACGTGAAACATTATATATAATACGATAATTTATATATTTTATCTTATTGTTTATTTTGCAATTACAAATAATGTGGCCTGCGAATACTAGTCTTGTAGATCTTCTTAACAATTATGGAGTACACAGCCAGTTAAACCTATTGATTTTGTCACCAACCCCTCTGAGGTACAATTTTATTTACCTAATGGTGCTAGATGTGAGAAAGATAATGACTTTGGATTTGATGAACCCAACTCCCAATTTAGTGAAGATAGTGTTAATGAATCATTAAGTGATGTTGGGGATGAGTCTGACGATAATGTCAATGAAACTCCGATTGTGAGTAACCATCCAGTTATGAACTTTATGAATGATATTGGAGACGAAGGAGACGATGACATAGTAGATATTCAAGACAAAATTCATTTAGATTTTTGGAATGAATCTGAAAACAAAATAAGGTTAGGAATGTTGTTTGAAAATAAGGATCAGGTAAAAAAAGGCAGTAAGACTTTGGTTGATATAGCAAAATAGAGAGTTTAAGGTATGTGAAAGTAAAAGTAGTTTTTGGATAGCAAAGTGTAAAAGTCTTGGCGGTGAAGAAGGAAGTTCTAATATTGACCCATATACACTGAAGTGTGCATTATATGTTCGTGCAATGAAAAAGAAAAATCATCATATGTGGAAGATCACACGTTAGGTGGATGCATATAATTGTTTTGGATCTTGTAGAGGCAATGACAACAGAAGTCTAAACTCTGCAACTATAGCCTTCTATATCATCCACTCAATTGAAAAAGATATTGCTTATCCATTGAAACATATACAGGCAGATATTAAAAATATTCTAAATGTTGATGTTTCTTATTGGAAGGCATGGCATGGTACGAGGAAAGCCATAGAGAACATTTATGGAGCTTAGGAAAGTAACTTTGCAAAGTTACCCAAGTACATTGCAACTTTGCAAACTTCAAATCCTAATACTGTCGTGAAATGGTTTCATAATCCAAATGGCTCATCACATGTGGCAACATTTAAGTATATTTTTTTCGGCTTTTGGACCTGCAATTAATGCATTTCATCTATGTCGACCTGTTATTTCCATTGATGCTTGTCATTTGAGAGGTTCGTAAAAGGGTAAAATGCTTATTGTTGTTACAAAAGATGCCAACAATAATATATTACCGGTTTCTTATGCCATTGTTGATGAGGAAACTACACACAGTTGGAGTTGGTTTTTGTATCAGTTCAGACATTTTGTTGCTCAAGACAGACAATTGTCTGTTATTTCAGACTGACATCAAGGAATAATTCACGCAATGGAAAATCTAGAGGAATGGAAAGAGCCAGTGGGATACCATCGATTTTGTCTTCGACACATCAGAAGCAATCTCATGAAAAAGTACAAGAGCGTGAGGCTTAAATCATTTTGTTGGGATATTGGAAGCACCACACAAAAAAGAAAGTTTGTGAAGTATAAGAAACAAATCAAAGCAATCAATCTTGAAGCCTGGCAGTATTTAGACCAAATTGATAAAAGTCAATGGTATCTTTTTTATGATGAAAATCGTCGATGAGGGTCGTTAACGACAAATATATCCAAGAGTATGAATAATGCGCTACGAGGAGCAAGACAACTACCTTTTAGGGCGTGTATTGATCTTACATTCAATAGAACTATGTAACATTTTAGAAAACATAGTGATGCTGCAATGAATTGCAATACACCTCTACCATCACGTATGTGGCCTCTCTTTCGTAAACATGACACTTCTGCACAAAGTCATACTTTAACTGAGTTCAACTATAATGAAGGTGCCTATAGACTTGTCACCAAGTTACTAGTAAATGAAAACGGAGGAAATACCCACACTGTCAGTTATTATCAACATACATGCACATGTGGTAAGTGGCAGATGGAAAGATTCCCTTGTTCACATGCTCTTGCAGTTTGTCGTTTTAGAGGGGATAACCATTTTTCCATTATCAATCATGTTTACACAACTATGACGTACAAGCAACAATATAATGACGGGTTTTCACCACTTTCTCATGCTGATTATTGGTTAGAGGCTAACTGGAGTATTCAAGCAGATAACTCAAAATGTGTTGTCGGTCGAGGTCGGAGGCGTGAAAATCGATTTCGTAACGAGATGGATGTTCACCATCCTACTGAACCTCGTAAATGTGGACTATGCCATCAACCTGGTCATAACACGAGAAATTTTTCAAATTCTCAACCAAGATTCAATGCGATGTGAACAATGTAACTTTTATTATTCTTGTAATTTTATGTTTAATTTAGTTGTTAGTTCATGTTTAATTTCTTTTGTAGTTGTGTCTTTAATTATCTTGTAATTTCGTAATTTCATAACATGTAATATATTCGATATTGGTATCAATTAGAATGTGTTTATTAAAACTTTCTAATGGTGTAAATCGCAATAACATAATAGACATATTTCACTTGTATGTTTTTAATATATACAAATTTACATTTGTTGTAAAAAAGCTTAAAAAATAAATTTTTTATTAGAAAAGATATAAAATAAATATAACACATAAGTCATATGGTTATTATGAAAGTTGAAGAGCCCAAAATGTAAATGTACATATTAATATGTTGATTTTTATGTGAGGACACAAAAAAGAAACCCATTTTTGAAAATGAAATAAAAATCAACCCATTTTTACAAAAGGTTTCTATTTTCAACCCAATTTTGCAAAAAAAACTCTAGTTTGAAGAGAAAGAGAAGAATGAAAGATGAGTTGACACCGGTCATGGTGAGAAAAGCAGACCTAATCTGATACCATATAAGGCTTATAATGTTCACATTAAGAGATTTCATTGTATTTCAATACTATATCATGAGCATACTTTGCTAGTGTCAAAAATAAACCATCATCTGTGTAGGATACTTCAAGACCCAAAAAATAATTCAAAGCTCAAAGATCCTTAACTACAAATTCAGAGTGTAATTTGGAGATGAATTTACAAATGACGCAGGCTGTCCCGAAGAAAATGCATACGTTCTTGAGAGTCGCGTCGATAGGCAACTTGAGGAACATTCCAGACTTCGTGAGCTGTGGTAAGGCCTAGGTTTCGGCCATTGCAGCTTCGGTGAGAGAAGATTGAATGATGAGAAACACTTTCTGATATGCTTTGAGCTAGGAGGCATACACATGGTTTGGGGTAGAAACACCAGCAGCAACATACATCAGGGTCTACAGTTTTTGGAGGTGCGACTTGGGTGTCGTTGATGTGGCCCGTTAATTTTGATATGTGAGAAGGGTGAGAAGATGATTGTGCCATAGTAAGTAATTTGTGGGGGATAGTTTGACAGAGTTTTTTGCAAAAATGGGTTGAAAATAGAAACCCTTTGTAAAAATGGGTTCATTCTTATTTGATTTGCAAAAATGGTTTTTTTTTGTGGCCCCACATAAAAAACAAACGTATTAATATATAATTTTACATTTTGGTCCCTTTAACTTTCATAATAATCCCACAACTTATATATTATTTAATTTTTATATCTTTAATTTTTTAAGTTTATATTTTAATCTTTATTACATATAATATATAAGTTTATTATTCAAATTACATAATCGGAATTTATGTAAATATCAAATATTTCTTATATATATATATATATATATATATATATATATATATATATATATATATATATATATATATTATGTCAAATTATTTGTAGAAAAAAACAAAACTCATTGAATTGTCATTATTTATCTGGAAAGTATATGTCTTAATTGTCACTATCTACATATAAAAGTAAAAGTATGAATTGTCATGTTCATCTGAAAATAAGTAAGTAAAAATTAAAAAAATAATTATAACTTTGTTTACCTTTAATTCATTTTCTGATGTATATATTGAATTCATCAGTTTAGTTTCCATCATCATTTTCATAAACCATAGTTCTCACAAATTTGAAATCCCAGCTTTTCTTCTTTAATTCTTCAGTCGCGTTTGTGACTTCATACACGAATTTTTCTTCGCAACTAAATTGTAAGGTACATAATCTTGTCTAAATTTCAAATATCTAACGTGAAACATTATATATAATACGATAATTTATATATTTTATCTTATTGTTTATTTTGCAATTACAAATAATGTGGCCTGCGAATACTAGTCTTGTAGATCTTCTTAACAATTATGGAGTACACAGCCAGTTAAACCTATTGATTTTGTCACCAACCCCTCTGAGGTACAATTTTATTTACCTAATGGTGCTAGATGTGAGAAAGATAATGACTTTGGATTTGATGAACCCAACTCCCAATTTAGTGAAGATAGTGTTAATGAATCATTAAGTGATGTTGGGGATGAGTCTGACGATAATGTCAATGAAACTCCGATTGTGAGTAACCATCCAGTTATGAACTTTATGAATGATATTGGAGACGAAGGAGACGATGACATAGTAGATATTCAAGACAAAATTCATTTAGATTTTTGGAATGAATCTGAAAACAAAATAAGGTTAGGAATGTTGTTTGAAAATAAGGGTCAGGTAAAAAAAGGCAGTAAGACTTTGGTTGATATAGCAAAATAGAGAGTTTAAGGTATGTGAAAGTAAAAGTAGTTTTTGGATAGCAAAGTGTAAAAGTCTTGGCGGTGAAGAAGGAAGTTCTAATACTGACCCATATACACTGAAGTGTGCATTATATGTTCGTGCAATGAAAAAGAAAAATCATCATATGTGGAAGATCACACGTTAGGTGGATGCATATAATTGTTTTGGATCTTGTAGAGGCAATGACAACAGAAGTCTAAACTCTGCAACTATAGCCTTCTATATCATCCACTCAATTGAAAAAGATATTGCTTATCCATTGAAACATATACAGGCAGATATTAAAAATATTCTAAATGTTGATGTTTCTTATTGGAAGGCATGGCATGGTACGAGGAAAGCCATAGAGAACATTTATGGAGCTTAGGAAAGTAACTTTGCAAAGTTACCCAAGTACATTGCAACTTTGCAAACTTCAAATCCTAATACTGTCGTGAAATGGTTTCATAATCCAAATGGCTCATCACATGTGGCAACATTTAAGTATATTTTTTTCGGCTTTTGGACCTGCAATTAATGCATTTCATCTATGTCGACCTGTTATTTCCATTGATGCTTGTCATTTGAGAGGTTCGTAAAAGGGTAAAATGCTTATTGTTGTTACAAAAGATGCCAACAATAATATATTACCGGTTTCTTATGCCATTGTTGATGAGGAAACTACACACAGTTGGAGTTGGTTTTTGTATCAGTTCAGACATTTTGTTGCTCAAGACAGACAATTGTCTGTTATTTCAGACTGACATCAAGGAATAATTCACGCAATGGAAAATCTAGAGGAATGGAAAGAGCCAGTGGGATACCATCGATTTTGTCTTCGACACATCAGAAGCAATCTCATGAAAAAGTACAAGAGCGTGAGGCTTAAATCATTTTGTTGGGATATTGGAAGCACCACACAAAAAAGAAAGTTTGTGAAGTATAAGAAACAAATCAAAGCAATCAATCTTGAAGCCTGGCAGTATTTAGACCAAATTGATAAAAGTCAATGGTATCTTTTTTATGATGAAAATCGTCGATGAGGGTCGTTAACGACAAATATATCCAAGAGTATGAATAATGCGCTACGAGGAGCAAGACAACTACCTTTTAGGGCGTGTATTGATCTTACATTCAATAGAACTATGTAACATTTTAGAAAACATAGTGATGCTGCAATGAATTGCAATACACCTCTACCATCACGTATGTGGCCTCTCTTTCGTAAACATGACACTTCTGCACAAAGTCATACTTTAACTGAGTTCAACTATAATGAAGGTGCCTATAGACTTGTCACCAAGTTACTAGTAAATGAAAACGGAGGAAATACCCACACTGTCAGTTATTATCAACATACATGCACATGTGGTAAGTGGCAGATGGAAAGATTCCCTTGTTCACATGCTCTTGCAGTTTGTCGTTTTAGAGGGGATAACCATTTTTCCATTATCAATCATGTTTACACAACTATGACGTACAAGCAACAATATAATGACGGGTTTTCACCACTTTCTCATGCTGATTATTGGTTAGAGGCTAACTGGAGTATTCAAGCAGATAACTCAAAATGTGTTGTCGGTCGAGGTCGGAGGCGTGAAAATCGATTTCGTAACGAGATGGATGTTCACCATCCTACTGAACCTCGTAAATGTGGACTATGCCATCAACCTGGTCATAACACGAGAAATTTTTCAAATTCTCAACCAAGATTCAATGCGATGTGAACAATGTAACTTTTATTATTCTTGTAATTTTATGTTTAATTTAGTTGTTAGTTCATGTTTAATTTCTTTTGTAGTTGTGTCTTTAATTATCTTGTAATTTCGTAATTTCATAACATGTAATATATTCGATATTGGTATCAATTAGAATGTGTTTATTAAAACTTTCTAATGGTGTAAATCGCAATAACATAATAGACATATTTCACTTGTATGTTTTTAATATATACAAATTTACATTTGTTGTAAAAAAGCTTAAAAAATAAATTTTTTATTAGAAAAGATATAAAATAAATATAACACATAAGTCATATGGTTATTATGAAAGTTGAAGAGCCCAAAATGTAAATGTACATATTAATATGTTGATTTTTATGTGAGGACACAAAAAAGAAACCCATTTTTGAAAATGAAATAAAAATCAACCCATTTTTACAAAAGGTTTCTATTTTCAACCCAATTTTGCAAAAAAAACTCTAGTTTGAAGAGAAAGAGAAGAATGAAAGATGAGTTGACACCGGTCATGGTGAGAAAAGCAGACCTAATCTGATACCATATAAGGCTTATAATGTTCACATTAAGAGATTTCATTGTATTTCAATACTATATCATGAGCATACTTTGCTAGTGTCAAAAATAAACCATCATCTGTGTAGGATACTTCAAGACCCAAAAAATAATTCAAAGCTCAAAGATCCTTAACTATAAATTCAGAGTGTAATTTGGAGATGAATTTACAAATGACGCAGGCTGTCCCGAAGAAAATGCATACGTTCTTGAGAGTCGCGTCGATAGGCAACTTGAGGAACATTCCAGACTTCGTGAGCTGTGGTAAGGCCTAGGTTTCGGCCATTGCAGCTTCGGTGAGAGAAGATTGAATGATGAGAAACACTTTCTGATCTGCTTTGAGCTAGGAGGCATACACATGGTTTGGGGTAGAAACACCAGCAGCAACATACATCAGGGTCTACAGTTTTTGGAGGTGCGACTTGGGTGTCGTTGATGTGGCCCGTTAATTTTGATATGTGAGAAGGGTGAGAAGATGATTGTGCCATAGTAAGTAATTTGTGGGGGATAGTTTGACAGAGTTTTTTGCAAAAATGGGTTGAAAATAGAAACCCTTTGTAAAAATGGGTTCATTCTTATTTGATTTGCAAAAATGGTTTTTTTTTGTGGCCCCACATAAAAAACAAACGTATTAATATATAATTTTACATTTTGGTCCCTTTAACTTTCATAATAATCCCACAACTTATATATTATTTAATTTTTATATCTTTAATTTTTTAAGTTTATATTTTAATCTTTATTACATATAATATATAAGTTTATTATTCAAATTACATAATCGGAATTTATGTAAATATCAAATATTTCTTATATATATATATATATATATATATATATATATATATATATATATATATATATATATATATATATTATGTCAAATTATTTGTAGAAAAAAACAAAACTCATTGAATTGTCATTATTTATCTGGAAAGTATATGTCTTAATTGTCACTATCTACATATAAAAGTAAAAGTATGAATTGTCATGTTCATCTGAAAATAAGTAAGTAAAAATTAAAAAAATAATTATAACTTTGTTTACATTTAATTCATTTTCTGATGTATATATTGAATTCATCAGTTTAGTTTCCATCATCATTTTCATAAACCATAGTTCTCACAAATTTGAAATCTCAGCTTTTCTTCTTTAATTCTTCAGTCGCGTTTGTGACTTCATACACGAATTTTTCTTCGCAACTAAATTGTAAGGTACATAATCTTGTCTAAATTTCAAATATCTAACGTGAAACATTATATATAATACGATAATTTATATATTTTATCTTATTGTTTATTTTGCAATTACAAATAATGTGGCCTGCGAATACTAGTCTTGTAGATCTTCTTAACAATTATGGAGTACACAGCCAGTTAAACCTATTGATTTTGTCACCAACCCCTCTGAGGTACAATTTTATTTACCTAATGGTGCTAGATGTGAGAAAGATAATGACTTTGGATTTGATGAACCCAACTCCCAATTTAGTGAAGATAGTGTTAATGAATCATTAAGTGATGTTGGGGATGAGTCTGACGATAATGTCAATGAAACTCCGATTGTGAGTAACCATCCAGTTATGAACTTTATGAATGATATTGGAGACGAAGGAGACGATGACATAGTAGATATTCAAGACAAAATTCATTTAGATTTTTGGAATGAATCTGAAAACAAAATAAGGTTAGGAATGTTGTTTGAAAATAAGGATCAGGTAAAAAAAGGCAGTAAGACTTTGGTTGATATAGCAAAATAGAGAGTTTAAGGTATGTGAAAGTAAAAGTAGTTTTTGGATAGCAAAGTGTAAAAGTCTTGGCGGTGAAGAAGGAAGTTCTAATACTGACCCATATACACTGAAGTGTGCATTATATGTTCGTGCAATGAAAAAGAAAAATCATCATATGTGGAAGATCACACGTTAGGTGGATGCATATAATTGTTTTGGATCTTGTAGAGGCAATGACAACAGAAGTCTAAACTCTGCAACTATAGCCTTCTATATCATCCACTCAATTGAAAAAGATATTGCTTATCCATTGAAACATATACAGGCAGATATTAAAAATATTCTAAATGTTGATGTTTCTTACTGGAAGGCATGGCATGGTACGAGGAAAGCCATAGAGAACATTTATGGAGCTTAGGAAAGTAACTTTGCAAAGTTACCCAAGTACATTGCAACTTTGCAAACTTCAAATCCTAATACTGTCGTGAAATGGTTTCATAATCCAAATGGCTCATCACATGTGGCAACATTTAAGTATATTTTTTTCGGCTTTTGGACCTGCAATTAATGCATTTCATCTATGCCGACCTGTTATTTCCATTGATGCTTGTCATTTGAGAGGTTCGTAAAAGGGTAAAATGCTTATTGTTGTTACAAAAGATGCCAACAATAATATATTACCAGTTTCTTATGCCATTGTTGATGAGGAAACTACACACAGTTGGAGTTGGTTTTTGTATCAGTTCAGACATTTTGTTGCTCAAGACAGACAATTGTCTGTTATTTCAGACTGACATCAAGGAATAATTCACGCAATGGAAAATCTAGAGGAATGGAAAGAGCCAGTGGGATACCATCGATTTTGTCTTCGACACATCAGAAGCAATCTCATGAAAAAGTACAAGAGCGTGAGGCTTAAATCATTTTGTTGGGATATTGGAAGCACCACACAAAAAAGAAAGTTTGTGAAGTATAAGAAACAAATCAAAGCAATCAATCTTGAAGCCTGGCAGTATTTAGACCAAATTGATAAAAGTCAATGGTATCTTTTTTATGATGAAAATCGTCGATGAGGGTCGTTAACGACAAATATATCCAAGAGTATGAATAATGCGCTACGAGGAGCAAGACAACTACCTTTTAGGGCGTGTATTGATCTTACATTCAATAGAACTGTGTAACATTTTAGAAAACATAGTGATGCTGCAATGAATTGCAATACACCTCTACCATCACGTATGTGGCCTCTCTTTCGTAAACGTGACACTTCTGCACAAAGTCATACTTTAACTGAGTTCAACTATAATGAAGGTGTCTATAGACTTGTCACCAAGTTACTAGTAAATGAAAACGGAGGAAATACCCACACTGTCAGTTATTATCAACATACATGCACATGTGGTAAGTGGCAGATGGAAAGATTCCCTTGTTCACATGCTCTTGCAGTTTGTCGTTTTAGAGGGGATAACCATTTTTCCATTATCAATCATGTTTACACAACTATGACGTACAAGCAACAATATAATGACGGGTTTTCACCACTTTCTCATGTTGATTATTGGTTAGAGGCTAATTAGAGTATTCAAGCAGATAACTCAAAATGTGTTGTCGGTCGAGGTCGGAGGCGTGCAAATCGATTTCGTAACGAGATAGATGTTCACCATCATGCTGAACCTCGTAAATGTGGACTATGCCATCAATCTGGTCATAATAGGAGAAATTTTTCAAATTCTCAACCAAGATTCAATGCGATGTGAACCATGTAACTTTTATTATTCTTGTAATTTTATGTTTAATTTAGTTGTTAGTTCATGTTTAATTTCTTTTGTAGTTGTGTCTTTAATTATCTTGTAATTTCGTAATTTCATAACATGTAATATATTCGATATTGGTATCAATTAGAATGTGTTTATTAAAACTTTCTAATGGTGTAAATCGCAATAACTTAATAGACATATTTCACTTGTATGTTTTTAATATATACAAATTTACATTTGTTGTAAAAAAGCTGAAAAAATAAATTTTTTATTAAAAAAGATATAAAATAAATATAACACATAAGTTATAGGGTTATTATGAAAGTTGAAGAGCCCAAAATGTAAATTTACATATTAATATGTTGATTTTTATGTGGGAACACAAAAAAGAAACCCATTTTTGAAAATGAAATAAAAATCAACCCATTTTTACAAAAGGTTTCTATTTTCAACCCAATTTTGCAAAAAACTCTAGTTTGACATTGATCATGTGGAGAATGGTGTAAAGAGAAAGAGAAGAATGGAAGATGAGTTGACACCGGTCATGGTGAGAAAAGAAGACCTAATCTGATACCATATAAGGCTTATAATGTTCACATTAAGAGATTTCTTTGTATTCAAAACTATATATTACTATACTAGTTTATAACCCGTGGTAACCACGGTTACAAAATTAATTAAACTTTCTAAATAAAAACTCAAAACTATTAATTAATAATTTTAAATAACTGATTAAATAAAATATATTTTTTAGTTATATATAAAATTATAATCGTTGATTCATATAAATACGTAAAATATATCATATTATAATTTGTATAAATTTTATTTTATTATAATTGGTATAAATTTTATTTTATTTTAATTCTAATATTATTAATTTAATGTAATTAAAATGTGATTTAAATTTTGGAATTTGAAATTTGAAATGAAGAATTAATAGATTGACAAGTGTTATGATATTAATTACAAATGTCAATAGATTGACAAGTGTCATGATATTAATTACAATGTCTAATATGGTGACACATGACAAAAGAGCTACTCTTTTATTAGAATAACTTGTTGTGAGACCCATGTGATACATGGGTTTATTCAATAAAATAAACACCTATGAAAATCTAAAAGTTTAGTAAATTTGAATTTATAAAAAAAATTATTTAATTGTTAAAGTTGAAGTATTTATTTATCATTTAAATTTATAAAAATAATTTAAATAAATAAACAATTAAAATAATTGGATTCAATTTAAAAGTATAGAAATTATAAGGAAAGTTCTATTAATGAATTGGATATGCATTTATTATACATTTATTACATTTAATTTAAATATTATATGAAATTTTATAAAACGAAAAAAAACCACAAAATAACATGTGGATATTATTTAATCCACAAAATGACATGTGTCATAATGCATTAGAAGATGACATGTGGCAAAATCATATTTATTTATTAGGGTAGAAGATATAATACATAAGGTACAAAGATAACATAACTTCTAAAATAATGAGAGACTAAATAAATACAACAAATAATTATGATTTATTTCTAATAAGGTATCATTATTTAGAAATAGTGAATATATCTTTTAACATTTAGTTTGATTGATTTGACTAACATTGTAAATGGTTTACAATGGTGCCTATAGAATCCCCTCTATGTCAGTATGTCTTCATCTTCTTCGACCGTTGAAGCTTTTGTTTTTAGTGGGTTTCGTTTTTGTTTTGTCGGACTAAAAAAACAATTAATAAAAGCAAACACCAAGCAGTGCAGCATCACATTGGTAACAAAACAACAAAACAGGGTACGTTCATGACGCTTGCATACAAAACTCAAAAGATTTCTGGGCTCAACACCCCACTAATCACTCTCACACTCACCTGCTTCGACTTCATTTCTTAGCCAACAAGTTTCCTCAAATATATAATATAATTATAAACCCACGTCAAAATTCTCATATTAACTTCACTTATCTTGTGCGAACATTGTCGTCTTTCAGAGTTGAGGCCATGAGGCAAAACAGGAAACAGAGCATTGTGAACTATGGGTACGAACCCTCTGCAGACGAAGACGATGGTAGTTATGAGAAATCGGAAACTGAAAGAGCGGTTCCGGTGGAGATTTTTCGTCGGAGAAACAGGAAAAAACGCCGATTGAAAAAAAATGGCTGTAATTTACAGGATCCGTTAGTAGTATGTGGTGGCGATATCATGTTAATGATATTGAGCTTTCTCGACGCACACAGTGTGGCTTCATCACTTGTTGTTTCTTGTAGATGGCGTAGAGTCGCTTGCAGTGATTCCATTTGGTCTGAAAAGGTAGACACACACACACACTCGTTGTTCTTTACTATCTATTTTCTTTTTTGTTTCTTAAAATGTTACATTTGTTTGCTTTTTTTTTGTCCATATGATGATTTTGGTAATGGTTGGTTGGTTTTGTTTATAAAGAGCTCCATAAATAGTGGTAGTCATCACTCATGTCACATAAGGAGAGCTTTTTGTGTATACGACTTGTTTGATGCATGTTCATCATCATAGGTACTTAGGTAGGGTAGGAATTGAATCAAAGATTGCGTAAATGACCTAATTGCCCTCTACTTTCTTTGTTTATAGATCAAAGAGCTATGGGCTGACAAAGCTCATCTACCTCGTTTTGCCCAAGTTGAGGGGTTGTCAAAGTTGTCTGCTTACACCTTATCCATTCAAGATGGCAAACGGGTAAGTCTCTAAGTATATGTGGTCGTAGGCTTGTAGCATTAAAGAAGTGAGAATCAGGTCTTAGGTTCTGGTCTGTGTGGATATGACACATACCCTTCTATTTTTTTTAGATATTATATTGACAACGTTTGTTCTCTCTTGGCTTGTGTTCTTTATTAGAGTCGAATCTTGAAGGAAGATCTGTGGGATCATGTTTGGGAGTTTCACTTTAAAGAGGCACGTGTTTTTTAATTCTGATGTTTCTTTATTAAAATGACTAAATGCAAGAAATAGCAACACAATTATATTTGTATCTTTATAATTTTATTTGTATGTTGAGATATGTAGGTAATAACGTTGTATTATCAATTTCTTTTTTCTGATTAAAACATTTTACTTTGAACAATCTACCGGTTATAGCAAATGAAAATTACTTTGTAAATTATCGTTAGATGATATTGATATAATTCGCTATATTTTTCAAAGTACAATGCTTTACAAAAATGAACATAGGATGCTATAACAAAAAGAAAATGCAAGTTGGATGCTATAATAAAGGGCTAAAAACAAGAAATAACAATGTACTTCCTCTTCCTAGGTTCATTTCTTTTATTGTAATTTCGTTTTTTTATTATTAAGGCATTGTACTTTGAAAAAACCTCCAAATTAAATGGTTTTACTTCCATCTTTAGTTTTTATTAAAGAATTATACTTTAAAAAATATACCCAATTATACCACTTTGTAGTCTAGTCGGATAATAATATATAACCCTAAGATTTCCTCCATTATTCCAAAATCATATAATTTTATTGTTCGATTTGATTCAGAGTGTCCCAGAATACTGGCGGAATTTGGATCCATATTGGAGAGGAACAGGGCCACCGATGCATCGCTACTTCCATGAAGATGGAAGCCAAACTGCTGATGTTGATGATAAGGTATGGGGAGGCCATGAATGCTGTTACTCCATTGTTACAAGCTTCTTAGCAGATGGAAGAATTCGGGAACATTATGTAAGAATCAACAGTTGGCCACAACTTTCTATATCGAGGAGGCATGATTGGGGTTGGGAAATGTCAAATGGCCTCTATTTATACTCGAGTGTTCCCGATACTTATAAGCCAGGTGGCACTGGTCCCTATCTTCCTGTTCATTAATTAATTTGTGTTTCTTGTTTTGTTTACCAAGTTTGTTTGGTTATAGGTTTTTGAATATTTTAGATTGATTTTGCTAGTTTTTTTTTTTTTTTTTTTTTTTGCGTTCAATATGTGTTTATTTGGTTTTTGGAAATTGCAATGACTTTTTTATTTTTTGAGGAAGATTTCAAGTTGAAAGTTACATATTCGCCCATTACCGTTGATTTAGAAGATGTATTTGGTGATCTTTATTGATGACAATTTTAAGTATTTGAGTAACATAAAGATTTTACTTGAACTATGTGCATTGTAGATGTTACAATATGATTTTACATGTCATATGTTTCATTTGATTGATTAGTAACTATAACTTGTCTTCATGCCATGCCATCATAATTCAATTCAAATCAACAGTTACTTGTTAATTACTATAATTCAGAGTACTGTATAATAAGAAGAAATTAAAGTTAGATAGCTATTTCTTGCATTTAGCCATAGGTTTAATTTCAAAATTAAATTATTATTTATTGAAATGTTCAAGTATAAACGAGTTAAATAGAAGACCATGTCTATATGCTTCTTTCTATTGTGGTCACCTTTTATGTAGATACTAGAAAGATATGTACTAGAATAAAGTTATATAATTTTATTTTTTTAGTTCACATTTTAAAAATAATAAGACAACTACTATAAAATAATAACACTTAGATTAAGTTGATATATAAATTTGTATTTAATTTGAACCATATTGCAAAATATACGTCTATTAACATCATATCATTCAATATCATTTATCTATGGTTTTTATTTAAATAAAACTAAACATAATTTTCGATTTAGTATTATAGTTTAGCATTATGATCGATTAATTTAGAAATTACTTATCTATTGTTTTTTTGTTTTTTTTTGTTTGTTTGTTTTTTTTTTGTTGTTTTATAACTTTTATCATTATGGTTAATTGATACATGAAACATTGTTTATAAGTTAACGCAATGTAATTTTCATGTTAATTAATTAAAAATCACTTATTTAAAAACAATTGAATTATAATAAAAATTGTTTTTTTTGATATTTTTATTTAATTTGACTTGTTGTTCTATATTTACAATATTTAAACTTTTATTAACCAGTCACCTAACGGATTTAATATAATATTTATATTAACAAATAAGTGTATTATAATCAATGTTCTAAAAAGCTCGTCATGACTCCAAGGTTTGTACTTATCGCCAAACTTTGACAAAATGTCGCATTAAGTCAAACATATATATAAAAATGAATAATAGTAATATATATATATATGTATATATATATATATATATATATATATATATATATATATATATATATATATATATATATATATAAGTATTAATTATATACAAAATTGCCGCCTTAAGTTCCGATTTACAAACGACGTGGCTCGCCGTTGCTCAAAAAATCTTAAGGCTTGACATTGCCGCCAAGTCATGCCTTTTTTTATTTAGAACCTTGATTATAATGATCAATTGATAAGTCTACCAATAATCAAAACTTAAGGCTTGACATTGCCGCCCCCTAAATCCCAGAATACACTGGTGAGTGCCTTTTTTCATAAAATTGTCCAAGATATAGAAGTGCATTTCGACATGACGGCTCGGCAGAAAGCGGTTTTCCAGTGCTTACGTGCACCACATGCTCAAGATTTTCTTCTGGCTATCACTATAGATGGGCTTGGCCAACACATGTCTCCCGTGGAGTATCGTACTATTCTCAAATGTCGACTCATGATTCCCATTTTCCCAACTGACGAGATATGTCCTGTGTGTAGCAAGGCATGTTTGGACTCTTTTGGGGAGCATGCAGTTCACTGTAAAGAACTCCCAGGGTTCAAATACAGGCACGATATGGTTAGGGATGTCTTGTTTGACATATTTAAGCGTGCCGGGGTTTCCGCTAAGAAAGAGGCACCTGTTAATTTCTTGACTGACCCGATAGAAGGAAGGTCAACCCTCAGACCAGCTGACATTTTGATTTTTGGATGGGTCGGAGGGAAACACGCATGTGTGGATCTTACAGGGGTATCCCCTCTCGTGGGCCTGAGGGCTGGGGGTTTCACAGCGGGACATGCTGCTTTAAAAGTAGCCACAGGCAAAGTCACAAAACATGAGAGATCATGCCTAGAAAATCAACATGTGTTCATACCATTTGCATTTGAAACATTTGGTTTCCTTGCACCGGATGCGGTAGAGCTTCTTAAAAGAGTACAACGAATCATGCATAGTAATGTTATATCCCCTAGATCTTCGGATGTAGTCTTCAAAAGAATTAACTTTAACATTCAAAAAGGCTTAGCGGCACAGCTTGTTGCCCGTTTTCCATCTCACTCATTGTACGATGACAATTAAAAAGATGTCAATAATAGATGTACTGTTCATTTCAAATTAAAAGATTAATTATATTAAGTTGGAAATTGAAAAGTCATTGAGCGTTTAAATGCATACAGTGATAGAAGAATCCCTAAACCAAGGTGTAATGTCTTCACTTGTTTTGTTGACACACATTGCATTACTTGTCCCTTGGGATTTTAATAATCTACTCATTGAAGGGGGAGTGTCTGTTGAAGTGGAAAGTTCCACCGAGCTTCCATATATGTCTAAATGGTAAACATGCTTTAGATTTTATGAAAAAGATAAAAGAATCTATGCACCAAGGTGTAACAGTATTATCAAACTCTGGTAGAATTTAATTATTTATTTTTTCTTGGGCTTGGAAGGGAAAAAAACAAAAATGCATTTTGATTGGTTACGTTCCTAATTACACTGGCTTCATTGCATGATTAGAAGCCTTCCTGAATCATTATTGTTTATTTTTGCATTTGATTAGTCATATGTTTCAATGTCACAAGACATTAAAAAGGTCTAATTTTTTTAAGCCTCACATAACAACTTTAATTGTCTGTTTCATACTAGTAGCAGTTCCAAGAATAGCATCTCTAATTTTCCACGGTCCGGAAAGAATTTTTATTTATTTATGTTTATTTAAAATCAGAGTGATTTTTATAAATGTGGAATTTGTCTCATAAAAAATATTTCCAAAGAAAACATTTTTAATTGATTATTAAAACTTCGGATGTCATAACTTATACAAAACGTAAACATAAATTTAAACGTAATCATTACAGGCCTTACATTATCTTATTGTAGTAATGGCCTAAACTCCTCAAAACTCTCAGTAGATTGTACCTTTGTACCGCTACCTGTGATACAAAGTAAACTGAGTGGTCAGGTTGAGAACCTGGTGAGCACATAGGGTTTTCAACCCACAATGATATTATTTATTTTTCTTAACAAACAATTAACTCGATTACACATTCTCGTTATTCTTACTCTCTGAACCAAAAATGCTAAACTCAAAAGACCTACCCAAAGGATCTATGTGAATAGACATTACTACTTCAGGGATTTCGTAGTAATATGTGTCAATAAGGCAACCCTAAGGGGGATAGAGTACCCGAATGAACAACTTTAATTTTCCCTGAAAAGTATGATCATTAACACAACCTACTGGTGTTCTACTGAACTATCTAGAATAGTCGGTGGTCGTCATCTATACCCTGTTAGATGACTGGTCCCGGTAATACAATACGGGACATCTCACCATTATTTTATTTTCCTAAAAACCCTTTACTACCCAACCCATTATTTTATTTTTATCAAAATCCTTCACTACCCAAAGCAAACATGTAAAAAAGTAAAATCATATCATATTATAGAACAAATATCAAGTACGCAGATAGCAAGCACATATAACATTTAATAGATACTTCATATCTATGTGTAAGCTGAAAGTAACTATGTACTCACTTGTTAAAAGTGGATGCCACATAATTTGAGTATCATTTCGCCTTAACACTTTGACGTTTCCCTTAATGTGACCTAGGTATGATTATTACTAAGTCTTAGCATGATATTCCTTAAGAATAATGATAGTATAGATCCCTCAACAATTCTAATGTCTACATCAAGATCTATCAAGTAAGGAATAACCAGGTAGGATCATATTGAAGGTAGGGCCCGTTTGGTATACAATGTATACTGTTTGGAAATCCCACTTTAAACACCTCACTAAATCCAACCTGGACATTATCCCTTTAAGTGGATCAATCAGTATAATGACTTGGAATTAATGATAAATCTTATTTATAGGTTCATAATAACAACCATGAACATAAATATATGTTACAATGAAAGCGATATAAATGTAGCTTAACTTACAAAGATTTTCCATACAGATGTCCGAAAATTGAACTGGCAAAATCCCAATTCAAGAGCTTCCACATTCTGGGATCTCAGGGACTCCAAAGCTTCACTAGAACCTTACTAAATAGATTTTTCGGCCAAAATGAAGAGAAAGTCGAGAGAGTTAGAATGGTGTGATGAATGAAAGAAACTAATGACTTCTTTTTATAGCAGGGGTGTCCGTCATGCACCCCAAATGGCTTTACTATACGTTAACTATTATACCAATCAGATTTCTTCAAATGTTTATCTTAAACGTTTTTAGGTGTTTAAAACACTTTATTAAACTGTTTATTAAACATTGTATGTTCATTTCAAAACCCCATTACATATGTGTTTCAAACAAAGGTTCCTTTATACTTAAACTGTTTTGTCAAACAAATACTTTCAAACCGTTTTATAAACTGACATCAAGTCGATCTTTTCTTAGGTATTAATCTTTTTCAAAGGTTTTATAAAACTCCTTATATGCTTTTATATTGTCAATTGTATGCCTGTATATGTATAGTTATATAAATAATTTCTAAAGGACTTAGGAAGGCTAACCAGCTTTATTTCCTTTTTCCCATTGGGATGTTGTCTGGTAGGGTATCGGGTATCCGTCCGAAGGTCGCTTAACTATCAGTTATATATCATGTATACATATAGAGACATAAAAGTTTTCCTCAGTCAGTTCAGTACCTTTAGGTAGCAAAGGCATACTTTAGGTTATACACGTACATGGTTAGTAACTATTATAGGTATAGTTAGGAGATACCACTTACCATTCCAAGTACAGGGAATCACACAAGAGTCAGTTCATTCATGATTCTATACTAGTACATTACATGTTACATGAGTACGTTTACATAGATACGCTTACGTGAATACGTTTACAAAGATATGCTTACATGAGTACGTTTACATAGATACGGTTACATGAGTACGTTCACATAGATACGCTTACATGAGTACGTTTACATAGATACTATATGGCGAGTTACTATTACCTATTATATGTATAGATAATGTTATATAATTCACCTTCTTATCTTTATTTTGTGATTCAATCACATAATCGACGAGATAGACTGGACTTAATATCCTAGTACCAAAGGATACTTTGTGGGACTAACCATTCCTATCACCACTGTTACCTACAGAGGTAAATTCACATCTACGGATGTATACAGATGATACCATTATAGGTATACTTTAAGGGATTAACTATTCCTACACCCAACTGTTAGCTACAGAGGTAAATGTACATCCACGGATGTCTTCAGTTAACACTGTTAGTTATCCTAGTATAAAAGGATAATACTTAAGTTAGTTATATTATTACCTTTATCTTGTGACTGATTCACATAACCGATGAGGTGAATTATATTTGAGTATCCTAGTACCATAGGATACAATTTCTTATAATAATAATAATAGCAAAACAGTCGGGTCTTGGTATAAGACTACTTTCAAAACAGTCGGGTCTTGGTAGAAGACTATTTTCAAAACAGTTAGGTCTTGGTAGAAGATTTCATCTATACTAATAGGAATCATAGGGATTTCTAGGGTTTATCAAACGCTTTCAATTACTTACAAACATTTTTACACTTATACAAACTTTCTTTCAAAACAATGTCAAGACTTTCATTACAACTTTTGCAAATCAAAGACACATTAATACTTATGAATTCACCAGCTTTTGACTGATACTCGCTTTCAAAATAACTTGTATTCTCAGGTCACAAATAGACAGGTACGACGACCAGGTTTAGTGAAGACGGAGCAGTCCAGACTCGTCTTATATTCTGATTATTCATTTTATTATTGTATATTATGAAAGAACACACTTGTAATTATAATTATACTATTAATGAAATGGATGATGTTG